>NC_052512.1:17103433-17163433 GCF_014356525.2 Nilaparvata lugens
AAATTAACTCGAATCCATGAATTTTTCAAAGTGAGATAAAGTCAACACAAACCGTGGGTAACTTTAAAATAAATGCTATTAAAAAAAAGAGAAAGAAAATAGTCACTTTTCATAATAGAAAATACTCTTTGAACAATGAAAAATACAATAAAAAATATTGCAAGTCATTTGTTTCAACTCAAGTAACTTATTGATTGCTAGCTATTTAAAATTTCTTTGAAGTTGCTTTCCATGACGAAACACTATATAATAACTTTGTTTAAGTTCTGACACTGTGTTACTTGTAAATATTTGAAAGAAACACTTACCTACTTTTGTTGGAGTATTGAGGAATGCATTTTTTTTCGAATATTTACAAGTAACACAGTGTCAGAACTTCAACAAAGTTATTAAAATTTCTACTCCTAAAAATTGGTACAAAGTCATCCAGGTTGAACGTATAGTAGCCTATAGTTTCATTCATTGCATGAAGGAAACAGATTATACAATCGTAAAGAATGTGAACATTGTATTCATATACCATCTAATTTACACCATCATCGATGTGAAACCCGATTTTTATTACAAACGGTCGAGTGCGAAATGTGTTTCAGGCGAAATGCGTTTCGCCTGGGGCTGCCATTTGCCTTGAGCCGTCCTTATATATTATGATGTATTATATATATTAAGGTTTTTCTCAATAAACTCCTCTCGGTATATCGTCTATCATCCAGATAAATTACTGTTCTTTAATCATTGCGTACAATATATGTTTGAATGATAATTTATTGCATTCAGGTTGATAGAGATTTTTTCTTGGTAATTTTATTAAAATGTAATGATGTATTAGTAGAGACCCATTCAAGGCTGCTCGGAACACCTTTTTATTTTTATTCAAATTGGATAATCTTCAATATAATTGTTGAGATCATTATAAGAGTGAGAAAAAGTGGCAACTGAAATTTTCAAGTGGTCTAATAAGCGAGTTATTGGTTGTTGAAGTGCTAAACTTCGTTTTCTTTCCAGATCATAAACGGTTTCGAATGTTTCATTGTAGTTTTTTTAATACTTTCAGAATATCACATTGCTTTGTTCTAGAATGCGTTTTTCGCGATTAATGCCAAAATGAACAAGTTATCGAATTTACAAAAAAATTTACTTTTTTATTTATGAACGATATGGGGAATAAAATGTTTTAGTTTGGAAAGATACATTTTTTCAATTTTTAAGAGAAGTTCTAATAATAATAGTCGAAACCGTTTATGATCTGTAAAGAAAACGGAATCCGGAAAGTTAGCACTTCAACAAACCATAACTCGCTTATTAGACCACTTAAAAATTTCAGTTGCCACTTTTTCTCACTCTTATAATGATCTTAACAATTATATTAAAAAAGATTATCCAATTTAAATAATAAAAAGTGTACTGAACAGCCTTAAATCAGGCATGGCAAAAATTCATTGCAGTTTTCTTGACTCTTAGTCCCTTCAACTGCTTTCTATTATAGTATTTATCTCTTCTACTCTCTGATTGACCAAGGCAGTAGCCTGCAATCAATTTTTACTAAGTAAAAATGATACTTTAAAAATGATAGTTATTAAATATTGACACCTTGTCAAACAATCACACATAATGCATGCTCCCACCTTCATCCAATATGCATCTTTAATAATAGAATATAAATCAATAATCATCAGGTAACAGATTATTAAACTGTCATACATAGAGCACTTACTTGAGAATCATTGATCCTAACCACTCATTCTTCAGTGATTATTTTGTAAATATTCCCTCGATATTTCTTGTCTATTCGTTCAACTACTCGTCACTATCTACAAGACTGTAGGACACAGTTGAAAATATATGCCCACAGACACAGTAGGACAATATATTAGTGACTTCAGTAATAAAGAATCTAGATCTACTAATAACAGTAAAGTCTACTAGTAAGGAAAGTAGGTATATAAGTACACATATTATAATACAAATAATATTCACTTATAAACATATCATATTTAAATATTTTTTTAAACATCTATCTTTTGAGGTTGAGTGGTAGAGAGGACTTAAAAGTCCTAACTCCGCCTAATAAAGAATTTTTTCATTTCATTTTCATTCCATTTATCCTATACTATTGAACGATATGTTAAACTATATGTTTATATGTTAGATGTTCAGATGTTTGGATTTTTATATGTTTGTATTACACCGGATCTTGAAAACGGCTCTAACGATTCTCACGAAGTTCAGAGCATAATAGGATTATAATATAGAGATTCGATTGCACTAGGCCTCATCCCTTGGAAAACTCGCTGAAGGACATTAAAAGGATCATTATTATTCATCCTTGGAAAATCAGCTGATAATTATATCGTCGTCTGTTGGTGATGGAAGTGAGTGAGCGAGTTCATGTGTGTGGGACTGTGTCAAAATTATGACTCAGCAGTTGAATTTTTGTAATAATTCAATCAGGTACTTAGTGCCGGTTGCAAAAAATCCGGGTGCAATCCTGATTAATTCCAGTTGATCCATCTTTTTGAAATGGTCTTCTCTGATTTGGTTCACGCAAAGTTAATCATGATTAAAATTCAACCGTCTTTTGTGCAACTGGGCCTTTGTGAGGGAAATTTTTGCATTCCTCTGGGAATTAATCTCAATTTACTGTGATTAGATAGAACATTTCTGTATGAATGTTATTATAATTTCTTCTTCCGTAATAATTTTCTTATGATTTTGTACTCCAGAGCGAAGCTCGGTCCCCGATATTGATATAATAACGGAAAGAACTGGCTTATACATGTACAGGATAGGGAAATTATGCTTGACGCATTATCATCTCTGAAATACTAGACTGATTAACTTGAAATATTTCATATAGATTCTTAATTAACCGAGGATGAATAAAAGCCTTTTTTTCAATTCTTCAAGATATCATCACGTCAAGTTTTCATTTTGTCAAGTTTTAAAATAGACCCTTTCGGAAAAATGGTTAACTGCTGGTTATTTATGAACGATACGGTATGGGGAATAAAATGTTTTAGTCTGGAAAGATACATTTTTTCAAATTTTAAGATAAGTTCTAATAATAATAATACTTGAAACCGTTTATGATCTGTAAAGAAAACGGAATCTGGAAAGTTAGCACTTCAACAACTCATAACTCGCTTATTAGACCACTTAAAAATTTCAGTTGCCACTTTTTCTCACTATTATAATGAGCTTAACAATTATATTGAAAAAGATTATCCAATTTAAATAATAAAAAGTGTACTGAACAGTCTTAAATCAGGCATGGCAAAAATTCATTGCAGCTTTCTTGACTCTTAGTCCCTTCAACTGCTTTCTATATAGTATTTATCTCTTCTACTCTGACCAAGGCAGTAGCCTGCAATTTATTTTTACTAACTAAAAATGATACTGTAGTTATTAAATATTGACACCTTGTCAAACAATCACACATAATGCATGCTCCCACCCACCTTCATCCAATATGCATCTTTAATAAGAATATAAATCAATAATCATCAGGTAACAGATTATTAAACTGTCATACATAGAGCACTTACTTGAGAATCATTGATCCTATCCACTCATTCTTCAGTAATTATTATTTGTAAATATTCTCTCTATATTTCTCGTCTATTTGTTCAACTACTCGTTAGACACAGTTGAAAATATATGCCTATAGTCACAGTAGGACAATATATATTAGTGAGCTCAGTAGAGCCTAGATCTAGTAAAGTCTACTATAGTGATGAAAGTAGGTATATAAGTAGGCCTTACACACTACTTTATTATAATAAAAAATTATATTCACTTAAAAACATATCATATTTTGATAAACATCTATCCTATTATATTAAGCAAGCAATTTCTGTATTTATATATCTGGTTATTTTTATATCTAATTATTTTATATACCATGGTTATTTTTATATCTGGTTATTTATGTTTTACGGATCTCGAAAACGGCTCTATCGATTTTTACGAAATTTAGAACATAGTAGGTTTATGATATAAAGATTCGATTGCACTAGGTCTCATTCTTTGGAAAACTCGCTGAACGACATTAAAATTCATCCTTGGAAAACCGATTATAATTTTGTCGTCTCTCGATAACAGAGAAGATGCTTGTGCCTGTGCCTGTGTGGGAGAGAGAGAATTATTTTCAGCATTTTCGATTTGATCAACATATAATCTGATTTGTTGACATGAAATATGATAATCCTCCTAAACTAGAGTAGGCCTATATCATAAATTTCAAATTTCATCATTATTTGACAATTTCACCAAGCAAAGATCGGTGCCCCGATATTAATATAATAAAGGAAAGAACTGGCTTATACATGTACAGGATAGGGGAATTATGCTTGACGCATTATCATCTCTGAACTACTGGACTGATTAACTTGAAATATTTCATATAGATTCTTAACTAACCGAGGATGAATAAAAGCCTATTTTCAATTCTTCAAGATTTCATCACGACAAGTTTTCAGTTTGTCAAGTTTTAAAATAGACCCTTTCGGAACAAGGGTTAAACTCAGTAATTAATAAACATATCACTTACATATTGTCTTTTTCTCTTTATGGCTACTTTTGAATATGAATGAAAATATAAATCTGAGTACCATTTTGACTTGATAATGCCATTAATAGCCGAAACATGTCGTGACGAAATAACTCAAAAATCTGGTGTGGCGCACTCACACAACTTTCCTTGACATTATGAAAATTGATCACCTGACGCTATTGTTCACGCGCATCTCAAATCTACTATTCTAAGATCTGAGCCAGCTGGTGATAGGACAATAGCGCTGGAGACATACGAGGTCTGCTATCTCTTCATAGTGAATGGTTTAATAGAATCAACAGTTGCCAACAGTTTGCAATTGGATAATCACATTTTCCCGAATTTCGAGCTTATTTTCAATTTTAGGTGAAAATGTTACTAAACATTAATTAATTGTAGGAATTTTCATGCTCAATCTTTTCCACTTGAAATTTTTTGTTTAAATTATATCTGAAGCCTGATAATTAGGAATATAAATTCAAACTTTGCATAGATGGGGCGGAGCTCCTGAAATTTTTACAGATATAGGACTTGTGGCAGTTGATAGAACTTATCAATGACTATTTTAGGTATAAATTTAATCAAAATCGTTGGAGCCGTTTTCGAGAAAATCGCGAAAAAACCTGTTTTTGACAACATTTTCGCTGCTATCTTGAATTGCATTAGATCGAAATCGTTCGTGTCGGATCCTTATATTGTAAGGACCTTAAGTTTCAAATTTCAAGTCATTCCGTCAATTGGGATATGATATATCGTGTACACAGACGCACATACACACACACACACACACACACACACACACACACACACACACACACACACACAGGCCAATACCCAAAAACCTCTTTTTTGGATTCAGGGGACCTTGAAACGTTTCGGAAAGCATAATACTTTCCTTATCTATGGTAATAGGGCAAGGAAAGTAAAAGGGTACTCAGATTTATTTTTTTATTTATACACTTACATATTATATACACTTATTTATGTTTTCAGATGATTGACCAACTCACACCGATAAGTGAAGGACTCTTCAACCTGAAAATCAACCAACTGGGCAAACTGCTAATCATATTAAGCGCATGTATTCTATCGCTTGCTAGTACAGTAATAACAATTTACACCCTATTAACAAAGATAACTGCAATCACAGACTTGCTTCAAGAGACTCACAGTCTGATAAGGATTGCAAAATCGAAGAATTTCATAATCTTGGAACTGGTTGTCGCATTCACTATACAGTTACCTATGGTGTACCGAGAAGACCACGAGCCTTTGATAAATACGGTGCATTATGTATTCAGTTTGATTATAGACTTGATTATATGTTACGTTGCGATTGCTCTTCAACTGAATGTGAGGTCAATTCATGAGGATGTCATCAAAACCTATCAACAACTGGTAAGAATATTTTAATTAGTATGAAATTTATTTTTCATTTTTCTAAATTTATTTTTTTAAAACCTGAAGATAGTGTGTCTCACTGAAACTATAGTGAGGTCCGTGTTATAATGGCAGTGGAGAAAGATAGCAGAACAACGTTGCCGATCCTCTGTCTTGTCAATGCCTTTTAGAGACGGTAGCTGATACAGGTTCATTGATGACTATTTTACTTTATTGCCAAAAATAAATAAAAAAAAATTATTCATACAAATACAATGTTCGCATCCTTTACGATTATATAATCTGTTTCCTTCATGCAATGAATGAAACTATAAAAATGAAATGTACATAATACAATTACACACACATGCATATACATGAGAGAAGAAAAACTAATTATTTCTAGGCATCACCAACAAAAAGATAACTCTTTGCTCGCTGGTGAGAGTTGCTTAGTAAAAATGCTTAAAATAACTAGAAATTGGAACGAAAGGCTACATAACAAAAGTAGAGACACAAAATATACTTTAAAAATGTGGCCCAAAGTAGAATAATTCACACCTATAATATTGATAATTAATAATAGGTCAGAATTCAGAGAAATACCAAACTGAAAACTGAAACAGGGGAAAAAAACATAGTGCTAGGTTCAAAGTGAAGAAATATTTACCTTTAATCCACTCCGTTATGCTCTTCTTTGATATTTTATCATCTAAATCGAAGTGTATTGCATTTATTAATTTGCTGCTTATGTAAATAAATATTGTCTTCTAATTAAAATTAACTTTGTAGCATAAATGTGGATTTTTTTTATTTTTGTCAAAGTTATAGCTGTTTGAATTTTGGTGTCCCAACGTGTGGGCTGGTTTACCCTAGATAATTTTCCAACTGCAAGATAAATAATTTACTAAAAATCAATTGATTCTGAACACCGAAGACAGCACAATTATTCGAAACAGAGCAATGTCTTTAGAGTATTTAACCTGAGGCCGCACTGCTGGATGGTTATATACAGAACAGTCACTTTGTTTTTAGTCTGGGCGTTTAGAATCAAATACATGGGCGGTTATTATGGAGCAGCACCAATACCTACTATTACTACTAGAAGTAATAGTAGGTATTGGCAGCACACACTCTTGTCTACTATCTACTGACAGCTGTTGGATGACGCAATGATTATAACAGCTGATTTTTATTTCTGTGTGTGGCCAGCTCACAAAAATCTTCTCCCATAAGGATTACATGTAAACTTTGAAGGACCGTAGGAAAGAGTCCTGAAGTCAGAATATGAATTTGATAGGCCAAAAACCTGGTTCTGAACATTACGAACACAACTGAAACAAATCATCAAATTCGGTGTACACATGAAAAAATTATTGAATGTCAAAATTTGAGGCTCGATTTTTATTTATATAGATTTTACAAATAATTTAAAATGCTCCAATATGTGACTGAATGACAGCATATGAATATTGGTCCAGTCACTATATACATTGGTGCATGCAATTTATATTGTAGTTCTGATTTTTTAATATATTATTTGGGTACATAAAAGAAGTCCACAACCAATTTCTACATGCAAAATTCCCTTGTGCTAGATACAGGCTGACCCAAAACCTCGTATTTTCGGCTCATTTTCCAGTTTTCAGCTTTTTCTGCCAAATCTCGTAATAGGACAGAAAAATTTGCTCTCGCATTTTTTCTAGATTATGAAATTCTGAGTAAAATGAGATAATTTGGAACTCTCTATCTCCAATGAGTACTGAGTTATAATTTTTCAAAAATGAGTGAAATTTGAAGAAAAAAACAATTTTGATAAATTTTAGTTTTTGATCAACAATATCTTTCGATTGTTACCATTTAGATGTATAATTCAAAATCCCTCTGGGCATATTTTTGTGCTCTACAATCTGAGATCAGGTAGAGCGCTTTATCTCATATAGATTTCCAGGTACACCTGGAGACGGTCCGAAATCATGCATCATAAGTCAAATTCGGTCGAAAAGTGAAAAATTTATTGTTGAGTGTACTAAAGCCCATATTCCAATACACAAAAAATGGCCAATTTCTATGTTCAAAGCTGCATGTCTTGTAAAATACACTTGATAAAATTCCCAAATCTGGTGACTATGTGTAAATTGTTCTTCTCTACCCACTCCAATAAATAATACTTTCAATTCCAATACCATTCGAAAGTTACAGAAGATTTGAAAAATGGCGATTTCAGTTTTTAGATTTTTTTTCATGATTTTACTGTTGATCAAGAGTTTCTAAAACGAGTCTGATACATCATAGAAACTCTCGATTGATTCCAAATTGTAGATAAATTCATCCTCTACGTGCTCAGGTGTCTTAAATCCATCTTGAATCACTTTCCCCTATTATATGACTGCCAAAACCGTTAATATGATAAAAATATCCACAATTTCCGGATTTTTTTCAACAATCAAATCTCACTCTACGAAAATATTCTTTTATAAATCGTTCACAACAGGTGAAAGAGGAAATTCTATTGTAAATTTCAAGATCAAGTAATGATTTCTATAATAAGGGTTACCGAGTTGCATAGCTTTGAATATAGAAATTGGCCTCTTTTTGTGTATTGGAATATGGGCTTTAGTAGGCTATACTCAACAATAAATTTTCCCCTTTTCGACCGAATTTGACTTATGATGCATGATTTTGGACCGCCTTGACGAGCCGAGTAGAATGAAGTGTAGTACGATGAAATCTGAGCATTGTGTCAGAAGCTATAGATGTTTGAAATTTTGTTCCTTCAGGTGTCCTTATAAGCGCGCCTCTCCACTGGGAAATAGTGGAATGAAGGGCATCTAACGGGTGATTCTCATAGAACATAATCTCATGAACTTATGTCATCGTGCGAAATATCAATGTGAAGACTATGTAGTTGGTGATGATGGTTGAAGCTGAAAATTAGGTGTTTTTCACAATACAAGGAGCATTGTTGTCGAGTGTACCTGGAAATCTATATGAGATAAAGCGCTCTACCTGATTTCAGATTGTAGAGCACAAAAATACGCCCAGAGGGATTTTGAATTATACATCTTAATGGTAACAATCGAAAGATATTGTTGATCAAAAACTAAAATTCATCAAAATTGATTTTTTCTTCAAATTTCACTCATTTTTGAAAAATCATAACTCAGTACTCATTGGTGATAAAGAGTTCCGAATGATCTCATTTTACTCAGAATTTCATAATCTAGAAAACAGGCAAGAGCAAATTTTTCTGTCCGATCACGAGTTTTGGCAGAAATAGCTGAAAACTGGAAAATGAGCCGAAAATACGAGGTTTTTGGGACACTCTGTATCTAGCACAAGGAAATTTTGCATGAAGAAATTGGTTCTGGACTTCTCTTATGTACCCAAATAATATATTAAAAAATCAGAACTACAATATAAATTGCAAGCACACCCCCTTTTTTATGTTTATATTGACTGGACTATATAGAGCAAGAGAGAACTCAAGAAATTTCTGATTGTAACATCTTTTCATTCATTAATTCATGAACTTCAAGATGTATAGCCTCTACTATTCCTCCAATTCCATTCATGATCTTTAATTTATTGATTTCAGAGTCAAGCTGGATCAAACCAAGATGCAGCTGATTTCCGGTTATATGCTGATGAATTGAACCCTAGAAAAACAGAACTTATTGAGACAAATATGAATACTGGAGCTTTCAATAAGCATAGACAAAATCATCGTCTTTTGCAGTTGATTATGTTGAAGACAAGCAACTGTTTTGGTTCATCTCTACTACTCATATTGTTCACAACACGTTATTTGTTTGCGTTTCATCTGTATAATTGGATATCGAGTGATTATCCTGTTATAGAGCTGGTCAGGAGTGCGTTGAGTTTTGTTCGAATGCTGCACCTTTGTTATCGTATTGAAAAACTGCAAACAGAGGTAATACTTCATTATACTGTATTGATTCATACAATAAGAACTTACTTATCCTGGCGCTACAGCCCGATGTGGGCTTTGGTCTCCTCCACAATCTGCCTCCAAGCGTCATCTTCGTCTGCTGCCTTTCGCCTCCAACCTCTCACTCCCATCGCTCTCAAGTCTCTCTCCACATCCTGCATCCATCGAACCCTCGGCCTCCCTCTTTTTCTTACAGCTTCCAGTTTCTTATACAGCATTCCTTTTTGCATTTGTTCATCGGCCATTCTTTCAACATGTCCAAGCCACCCTATTCTTCTTGCCTTGACGAGCCGGGGAATATTTCTAACTTGCAGGATGGCTTCTATTTCGGATTCTTTCTTATTCTCCATGCACCATTTTCATGTACTGGACCGTAGATACTCCTCACCAGCTTTCTCTCAAACACCAGTAACGCTTTGCAGTCTTCTTGCAGGATCGTCCATGCTTCACATCCATATGTGACAACTGGTCTTATGAGCGTTCTGTAAATCTTCATTTTTGTATTTCTAGTGAGGAGTTTTGACTTGAGCAGTTTGCTATTTGCAAAGTACGCACGGTTGCCAAGCATTATCCTGCGTTTAATTTCCAAAGATATTTTATTTAATTTCCGTTCCTAAATATGTAAAGCTTGTAACCTTTTAAAACGTGCTTTCTCTTATTTTGGTGATTCCTGGATCTCCAAGTCCTCTTGTGTTCATTTCCATATATTTAGTTTTTTGTTTGTGTACTTCAAGGCCTACTATCTTGGCTCCATTCTTGATGTGTAAGAAGACTTCTTCCAGTGACCGCATGCTTCTTGAAATAATTACATCATCTGCATACGCTAAGACCTGCGTCATTCGATTTGTGATATTGCCTCTCCTGTCAACGCTCTCCATTGTCCTCTGAAGAACAATATTGAAGAGTAAGGCCGATAGTGCATCACCCTGTCTCACGCCATCAGTTATTGTGAACTCCCTGCTCACTCTCCCTTCACTCAGAACCATACCTTTTGTGTCACTCAGGGTCATTTTCACTAAGTTTATTAGTTTATTAGTTCATACAATAAGTACATCATCAAAATGATAGGGAGAGAAAAAAGTAACCTTGTGCTATTCCTCTCCCAAATTTGGATAAGGTTACACATAGTCCGAAATAGGTTGAGTCTTGTAGTTGTTCACTTCACAAAATTTTTAGTCCTTTATCATGGAAAAATTCCACAACATTTCTCTTCATAATAAAAACACTGGATTGTTGTCAAAATATCACTTATTTATTTCAAATATTATTTTTTATTTATTTTATCTCATCTCTGTTCATAGTGTAAATAATATTAGTTCATTTTTCACATCATAAAATTATTAAAGGATATCATTAAAAAAATAAAATGAAAAAGTCACCTGTGCTTTTAGAATATTAAGTTTGTTTTTTGGTCCTGCAAAATTATTTCTTCAATATGTGAATATTCCCTATTTTAGTGATAATTCTTGTTTGGTTTTGAAGCATTTAATTTCAAAAATCTACTTTGTGAATATCATTAGTGGAATAAAAACGATATTGTCAGTTCCACATAATTTGGAACACATAATTTTCTTAACATATATATGGTGCCGTGCTACCAATTTCTCCTAATTCGGTTGGATAGCATTGTCTCACCTATTAACCTAAGGAAATTTATCGGCTCCAACGTAATAGATTCTTGATAAATTATGAATGGATCTATCGCCTATGAATGAGAAATCCAATTTTCAGAGCAAATGAACTTATTATCTTCAGAAGAATTTTGGCAAAATACTACACAAATACACAAAGAACAATATCTTACAAGCCTAAGCATCTAGTCACTACGAGCTAATTACTTATCCAGTTTATATAGTTGAAAAACAGTGGCTATTGGCTTGTATACACAAATAACAATATATAGACAAAATAGAACACTATAAACTGTTTAAAACTCAAGTTAAAACATTAATAAATTCACTTAAACAGAAAATTATTCAGAGAGCACAAAATTACAACACACACCAGCCAGCCATGTTTCAGAGAGAAGAACAGGAAAAGCCAAGCTACAAGGAAGCTTCGTCAGAACAAAAACCACATCGCAAAATCAGTGATGACTTCATGACACGTCAACAACAAAATTATAAATTACAAGTTTAGAATTCACATTTTATGTTTGTTCTCAATAAAACTTTATTTTGAAACTATTATTTTAAATTTTTATATATCATCTCGATTTAAATAAACCATTTATCTATTAATTCTGTCAACCCAGCCTCGGTGACACCATGGAACAATGCAACAATCATTTACGATAAAAAATTCTCAGTCAAAAAGTTTGTCCGTATATTGATGACTCTGATATTTACTATAAAGTTTCATAGATCTCGAATTGAAGATTCGATTCCAATTGAGAAAAAATGTAATATTACAAATACCCCCCTCTTGACATAAAAAAATTTTACTGTTTGAAAATTGTTGAAATTAAATTTGAGAACAGTAACAATTTTTTCTATAAAAACATTACATGTCAACTATAATTGAAAATTATTATAAAAATTCATCAATAGCATTTGTTATATGTTTCCTAACAATATTTCAAAGTATAGAATATCAAAATTACTTTTGATTTAGCTTTATAATTTAAAGGAAAATATCTCAACAGAAAGTTTAATATGTAAAGAATAGTTTTTTTTTTTTTTTTTTTTTGAAATTGCACAAAAATTTAATAGATAGAAAATTTAATTTGTTATTGCATAGAAAAAATTAGTATGTTGAATACAAAATTTTTTTTTTTTTTTTAAATGAATTGATGAATTGTTACATTTAATTTTCACATAAAATTTCAATAAATCAAAAAATGTTCATTTCTTTCACTATTGACGCGGTTGATTTTATTGATGCACATTTTGGAAAACAGTCCGTTGAGGCACTCAGTATGATTTTCAGTTAAGTGTGACTCCAATGTGATGACGTTAGTGTTGGGCTGATCCGAATACTCGTAGTGTTGGGCTGATACTTGTAGACGACTGATGCATATCAAACTCGATACAGGTGACATCTCAGTTAGCATTGCCTCATGCTTGTAGTAGACGGCTGCATACCAAACTCAATACAGAGTCACATAAATTTTGTATCATATTTGTAATTATACAATGTACATTTCAGGCTTGAAATGACAATGTAATTCGTTTCTTGGAAAAGAGATAGACACTGCATACAGGATTAATTTAGGTGAGGATTAATTTGGGTAAGGTTTGGTTTTTTTATATTTTCAGCTTTCAAGGTTTAGAGTTCTGCATACAGGAATAATTTAGGAGAGGATTTTTGAATCAATTCTTTCATGATACTGTGACTGTTATTCTGAATTCAAAGTTGCGAACGTGAACATGGATGACAATTACCTCCAGGTAATGTAGTAGTGTTGAAGTTTGAGATACAAAGTCAGCAATAAGCATTGGCATTGTTATTGGCGTATGCTTTGGTGTCGGCATTGGCATCGGCGTTGATATTGGCATTGGCATCAGCATTGGCGCAGGCATCGGCATAGATTTTGCCATTGGCATCAGCATTGGCGCAGGCATTGGCATCGGCGCAGGCATCGGCGTAGATATTGGCGTTGGCATCAGCGCAGGCATTGGAGTAGTTATTGGTGTAGATATTAGTGTAGATATTGGCGTAGTTATTGGTGTAGATATGGGCGTAGTTATTAGTGTAGATATTGACATTGGAGCAGATATTGGCGTAGTTATTGGTGTAGGCCTCAGTGTAGATTTTGGCGTAGTTATTGGTGTTGATATTGGTGTTGACATTGGCGTAGTTATTAGTGTAGGCATCAGCGTAGATTTTGGAGTAGTTGAGTCACACTAGTTCGAAAATCACCCAAATGTTCTTAACACTCTTCATGGCGTTCACTTGTTGCTGATTTCGAGATTCACATGATAATTATTTCAATGTTAATGTCTGTGCTGTACCTGTTATCTTAAAATGCTTATAAAATAAGAAGAAAATCTTGATTAGGCTATCAATACAATCTAATACACATGATAATTATTTTTAAGTATATAATAAATATAAAATTGAAATTTGTTAACATCTTATTATACAGTCAGCAATACATAAATTGTGAAATATGGAGATATCAATTATAAATTTCAATAAAAAAAAAATAATTTCATTTCCATCTATTCATTGTTCAAATATTTTATAAAAAGCAAATTATTCAATATTATTAATCATCGTTTGTTGGATACTATAGTTTATTTCGACTTTTCAATGTTCTAAACACAAACTACATTTCATGACAAAACTTTACTATCAATCATTAAACAAGAAATCATTCAAAACATCAATAATATTTTGCTTCAAAGGCAATCAATATTCATAAGTAATCTGTATCTATGGCAATCAACATTATTAATCATTATTTTGCATCTATGGCAATCAACATAAGTAATCCACAAAAAAATAATATTATCTCATTACTGCCTCTCTAAGTCATAACCTCTGTTATTCCTTCTTTAGGCAATAATGGGTTTCCATCTCAAAAAACAATCACATACCAGCAAAATTCTAATCAACAAACCCACTAAAAATTCTACATACACTCCAGCATCCATTTCAAACGATAATCAATCATATCAAAATTTATAGAAAAAACAGTTTTAAAATTTTGAAAAAGATATCAATTACAAAAACTTTAGAAAAATTTTAACCTTTAACTCATTTCAATTGATAATATAACACAACGTTTTTATTCAATGAAAACATTATTATTCAAGTTAACTTTCATTAATACATCACATATATATGGCTACACAATTCATTAATACTTTCAAATTTTGAAGTTTATTTATTATAACAAAAGAATTTATACATAAGAATAGATTTCAGCATGTTCTAAATTGAACCATTTATTTTTTAAAATAATTTATAATTTAAAGACTGTATAATAAATATAAACATTTCAAGATTACAATACAAAGATGATCAAGATGGATAATGGGTAAATAAGTTCCCTAAAAAAATACAAACAAGAGAAAAAGAAAATTGGGTAAATAAATTTCCTAAATAATACAAGGAAGAGAAAGATTAATTAGAGCCTATCCTACATGTCAGTACTAAACTTTCATGAGGAAGTATATTTAATAAAATATACTGAAAATGAGAAAATGGGACATAATTTGCTCTGAAAAACCTAATTACCTAATATGATACCTGAAAAAAAATAGACATAATTAAAATATGTAATACATGATGAAAAAATATACCGCAAGCAAACAATTATTTACACTACAATGGATAGATTTTAGAAAAGTTAAGTTTTATCAACAATTTAAAGATTGGGAAAATAAACTACTATTTTAACTTCCAAAATTATTTCAGAAAAATACAAATTAAATGACTATGGACAAAATTGGTTAAGATATGCATCATAGAAGAAATTTACTGAACATTACACAAAGACAGGAAAAAATCGAAATTTGAAAAGATTAAGGGCCAAGAAAAATAGGCTACAGGAAAGAAAAAAGACACAATTATGGACTCTTACCATACACTGCATAGCGATTATGCTATTCTGAATCCCGGCATAACACAGGATTCCTAATCATTGTGTGCTGGGGAATACCCTTTCATCATGTGATTCACAGTCATCATCTTGTAAATAAGCAACTTGAAACAACCTTTGAATACTAACACATCAATGGAGACTTTGTGCTTTGTTTTCTTCAAGAACATGATTTTATTCATGGGTTCATTTGTTTCAACAAAGCCATTTTGCTTACAAAAGTTAGTCATGTTCACTTGAGAATGCATTGCATACACCTTTTCAATTCTCAGTTGAAAGTTGAACTCATCAACTTGACTCAAAGCAACATTCATTTTGTTTACATTGTTCCTAACCTCCACAGAAACCTGTCTCATGTAATCATTCACTTTGTTTATAGTTTTCCTAACCTTCAATGTAGCGATATTACTTTCATGATAGTTGACTTTCAGTGAAGACAACTCCCTACCTACTTCTTTACTCAATTCTACTATCTCATTAGGGTTGACTTTTTCAACAACAGTAACTAGGCCTACATTATCTGAAACTTGAACTAATTGATCTTGAATCTCAACACTACTATCATCCTGCTTCAATTTGTTTTCATCTTCATGATTATCACTCAATGTTCCATGTGCATTTTTCAATAGAAAGTTTATACTAACCTGCTCTAGTCTTATACTAGCAAATTCTTGCTTCATCTCATCAAACCTAGCACTTTGATTTTGTTTCAAATTATCAATCTTAGCATTTTGATTTTTAAACATTTGGTCTAACTTAGCATTTTGCTTATCAAACAGTTGTGTTAAGGCAGCTATTAACTCATCATCATTTTTAATATTTTTCATATTGTATGCCATTTTGCTAGTCTGCACAGATAATATATTCATTAGGACTTGATCTCTCTTGAACCAATTTCCCACTCAGCAGTATACCATTCATAACCTATCAAGATATCTATCCTACTAATAATTTTTCATAACCAGGCATTTCATGGTGTACCATTTGGGACATATTTATTTTGTAATTCGGTCCCACCACAGGGGTAACATTTGCCGTGCTACCAATTTCTCCTAATTCGGTTGGATAGCATTGTCTCACCTATTAACCTAAGGAAATTTATCGGCTCCAACATAATAGATTCTTGATAAATTATGAATGGATCTATCACCTATGAATGAGAAATCCAATTTTCAGAGCAAATGAACTTATTATCTTCAGAAGAATTTTGGCAAAATACTACACAAATACACAAAGAACAATATCTTACAAGCCTAAGCATCTAGTCACTACGAGCTAATTACTTATCCAGTTTATATAGTTGAAAAACAGTGGCTATTGGCTTGTATACACAAATAACAATATATAGACAGAATAGAACACTATAAACTGTTTAAAACTCAAGTTAAAACATTAATAAATTCACTTAAACAGAAAATTATTTAGAGAGCACAAAATTACAACACACACCAGCCAGCCATGTTTCAGAGAGAAGAACAGGAAAAGCCAAGCTACAAAGAAGCTTCGTCAGAACAAAAACCACATCGCAAAATCAGTGATGACTTCATGACACGTCAACAACAAAATTATAAATTACAAGTTTAGAATTCACATTTTATGTTTGTTCTCAATAAAACTTTATTTTGAAACTATTATTTTAAATTTTTATATATCATCTCGATTTAAATAAACCATTTATCTATTAATTCTGTCAACCCAGCCTCGGTGACACCATGGAACAATGCAACAATCATTTACGATAAAAAATTCTCAGTCAAAAAGTTTGTCCGTATATTGATGACTCTGATATTTACTATAAAGTTTCATAGATCTCGAATTGAAGATTCGATTCCAATCAAGAAAAAATGTAATATTACAATGCAACTGAAAATATAGTTTTTATTTTACCTTAACTGCTTATATTAATAACACAATATAAAATCTTATAGCACCCTTTATTTAAAAAAAAAACTTTTAAATAGTTTAATGACTAGTTTCGGCGATATTACACCATCGTCAGGTTATAAAATAAATAATAAAATTCAATAAATGTTTACTAATTGATACAAAATGAACATATGCTTAATTTAGTTCTGGTTGAAATTATTAAATTTAAATTTTAAATTCTATTTATTCACTTTTAATTTTATCAAAAATAGGACTATTCAAGTCAAATTGGAATATATTTATTAAATTATTCCTATTCAATTTTGCAATTAGGAAGATTCTCGAAAAAAAATTTATTTAGGATACAAAACAACAAATAATGCTTTTTATTTATAAAGAAGATTTCTAATAAAAAAATACAATACAAACAATTTAAAAAATTAGGCGTTTATAAACTGGAATGTAGTAATTGTGAAAAATTTTACATTGGTCAAACACGTAGATGTTTTCAAAAAAGGTTCAATGAACATAATATTCAGGCTTTAAATAAAAAAATACTACTCAAAAATCAGCGTTTGCTGAGCATTCAATTGAAAATAATTATAATTAATCAATATAAATTCTAATATGAAAATATTAAGCATTGGTAATGAAAGTAATAAATTGAATGTAAAAGAGGAATTTTATATCTATAAAATTGTAAAATTGGATACGAATAATTTAATAAAAATAATCCAATTTGACTCAAATAATCCTATTCTTGATAAAATTAAAAGTGAATAAATGGAATTTGAATTTAAATTGGAGACAGTAGTACATACAAAAACCAGCACATTTACAATAATTATTATAAGGTACCTATAATTTCCTTTGATTGATAATAAATTTAAACGGTATAAGGGACCTAGCGTTAGAGATCTATCCCTATCAAAAAAATTACGTTTATTGGCATATTTGTAGTCACTGAAGCTACATACTGCACTCCCAATTATTGTTTTTTTTTTTACAGAACAAAGCTATCCTGGACACTGTTAATGAATTCGACCCTATTTCATTGGAACATCATTCAAAAATTGAGGTAAGCTTCATTTTCCATCAATATGTTTTACAATCCCGTTTAATTTACGAACTTCTCTTGTTATTGTGTAATAGCTATTATTTGTTTTGTTGCAAGCCAAATAGACTAAAAACTGGGACGTGATGATTTCCACCCATCATAGTCGTATATAGTGTA
Source organism: Nilaparvata lugens (assembly GCF_014356525.2). Classification (NCBI taxonomy): domain Eukaryota; kingdom Metazoa; phylum Arthropoda; class Insecta; order Hemiptera; family Delphacidae; genus Nilaparvata; species Nilaparvata lugens. Next base: position 17,121,966 of record NC_052512.1, read on the forward strand.
AAGCTGCGTTTACACCAAAGCTATTAACAAAATGTTTATTTTTCCGTCCTTATAGCTTCTATTAGATTGAACGGAACTTGACAAACACATAAAATGTTCATCATGTGTATGATAAGTTATATTCAATTGAATAGAATCTATAAGGGCGAAAAAATAAACATTTTGTTAATAACTTTGGAGTAAACGCAGCTTTACACTGATCTTTGGCTCAAGCTAAAATAAATCAAAATTCATAACATCAAAAATAGGCTCTGTCTGTCATTAATATTTATTATAGGCTAATATAATTATTATAAGTATAATATGATCAAGTATTCCAGGAGCTGGATATAGATCAATTTGAGCTCTTCTCGTTCATAATAAATTCATGATAGTCCTAATAGCCTAGTAAGGTCCACGTTATAATGGCAGTGTTTGATTAGCAATGGTATTGAAATCCTTGTCTATCATTCAACAAAGCGGATAGCGCTATCTCTTTCTCGCTTTGCTTTGTTGCCAGATCGCTTTCTAACAATGTAGAAATTTAATTAACAAAATATTTCATCTTGATCATGAAAATTCAATTTCAACATTGAATAATATATAATTTCTTGCTTGATAAAATATAATTGATCATTCTAAACGAGAATGGACAGTTAATATTACATAAAAAAAACGTGTCAGTTACCCTCCATAGAAGGCATTGACAAGACAGCGGATCGGCAACGTTGTTTTCCTATCTTTCTCACTGTCATTATAATGTGGACCTCAATATAGGCTGATATTGTGATCTTTGAACGAATTATTTTATTTGAAAATTGATTTCTCATTCCAGATTATGATTTTCATAAAACAACTGAACCTCTTCCCGGTACTTTTCAGTGTTAATGATCTATTCATTATCAACTATGACCTAATCATATCCGTAAGTATAAGAGAACAGTATAAAAAAATCAATATGAGTGTAAAGTGACTTGTTTGAACAACTACAAGACTTAACCCATTTCGAACTATGTGTAGGCTATCCTTACCTGAATTTGAGAGAGAAATAGCACAAAGTTACCTTATTTTTTCTATCCCTATCATTTTGATGATGCACTTATTGTAGAATCAATATAGAATGAAAAAGAATTGTCTTTTTTCTTCAGGGCTACTTTTAATATAAATAAAAATAAAAATCTCAGTAGGTACCCTTTCAAATTATTTTGTCACAACAAGTTTTGGATATTAATGCCATTTTCAAGTGATTTAAAAATCACTTGTGATTTTCACTTTTCAGTTATTTGAAAACCAAACACTGCCATTATAACGTGGACCCACTATAGGCTGATATAATATTGTGATCTTTGAACGAATAATCATTGTATTTAAGAATTAATTTCTCATTCCAGATTATGATTTTCATAAAACAACTGAAACTCTTCCCGGTACTTTTCAGTGTAAATAACTTGTAATTTTCACTTTTCAGTGATTTGAAAATCACTTGAAATTGGCATTAATGTCCGAAACTTGTGACAAAATAATTTAAAAGGGTACTGAGATTTCAAAGATTTTCATAGATTTTTTCTATAGTGTTTTATTTCACCCTCTGGATGTTCATTTCAAACTGGAATAGAATTGTAATTAAAAACTGACAACGTTTCTACCATAATATACAGGCTAGTTTTGTTTCTTTTGGGAATATCTTTAGAGGGTGGGAAATTTTCAAGGAATTTTTATTCTACTCATGAGATTCCATCTTTATATCAAAATCAGGAAGGAGAACAATATATATGTCCCTCATATAAATCCAAATTCATTTTTTTTTCAAAGAGAAGGTATAACAGATGGAACCAATTTTTCCAAGAAAAAATGAATGGTGGAAATCAAATTGATATCTCAACCCGTATCAGTTTGTTATAGTGTAAAAGTTGTGAATTATGTTCTATATTAACCAACTGAAATCATTGTGTCAGTGCATGAAGGTCTGCCTGTGTGATAGCTTCCAAATAGCCTCAGCTGATGTTATGAATGGAAAAACTTTTGTGATTGCATGTAATGAATTTTTCAGCTGACTAAATAATGATAAATCACAACAATTTTTTATGCACTTTCAATGTTATCTGTTATATTCTGAAAAAGGACAAAGGAGTGAGTCAATTTTGTTGTCCAACGAGCTTGACCTGTAAAAAGGTTCGAAAAATACGTGTTCAATATTTGAAGCTGATTGATCAATTCTTTCTCAAGTTGTTGTAGAACATACAAACAGACGGAAAACTACTTTGAAAAGTAAGAACCAGGTAACGCTCGTTCAATAAACTTGAACTCAAAAGATTTTGCTGGAGTCGTTTTTGTGAATACACTAATTGGGATGACACAACAATGTGAGTCTACTGTGTATAGTGAGGTCCACGTTGTAATGGCAGTGGAGAAAGATAGGAAAAAATCTGGTGTGGTACACGCACACAACTTTCCTTGCTCATTGATCTATAAGTCTCATTCTTAAATAACGAGGTTAATCTAGGGGAATAACATTATGCCGATTGGGGGCTAAATAATTAAAACTACGATTATACTATTGTGATTGTGTTCAGAGTACATTTTCCTTTGTTCGAATTGCGAAATTTGAGGATTTTTTAAAAGTTGTCAAAACAGCTGTTCTACAAATAAAATATCGACATGTGTTCTTTTGAATGAACTGCTCTACCTACGTACCTCACGCACGAGAAGGAGGTTACAAAGTAAATTTCTCAAAGATGGGGTGAACCCCCTGTTAATTTCTCAGGGAGGAGACTCATGACAGTTAATAGAGCTGATATATTATAACTATACAGGGTATGAATTTGAAAAAAATCGGTCAAGTCATTTTTGAGAAAATCGTGATAGAAATTTAACAAAATTCATTCTTCTCGGGAATATTACGGAGCTCCTGCAATTTTCCCAGAAATGAGACTCATGTCAGTTGATAGGGCTTATAAATAGCTATCTAGGGTATAAATTTGAAGAAAATCGTTAGAGCCGTTTTCGAGAAAACCGTGAAAAACATGGTTTTTTAGCCATTATCCGCCATTTTGAATTGAATTTTATTGAATTTCTTATTGTCGAATCCTCATGGTATAAGGACCTTAAGTTTAAAATTTCAAGTCAATCGGTTAATTAGGAATGGAGTTATCGTGTTCACAGACACACACACACACACACACACACACACACACACACCACACACACACACACACACACACACACCACACACACACACACACACACAAATCATGGTTTTGACTCAGGGGATCTTGAAACGTATAGAAAACATGAAATTAGGGTAGGCCTACCTTAAATTTTTTTGGAAAGCAATACTTTCCTTACCTATGGTAATAGGGCAAGGAAAGTAAAAAACGTTGCCAATCTCTTGTCAATGCCTTCTATGGACGGTAGCTCATACAGGTTTATTTATGTAGGTAATATTAACTGTTCATTCCAGTTTAAAATAATTCATTATATTTTATTAAGCAAGGAGTCATATTTTTCAATAATATAATAATATAATAATAAATCTTCATAATTAAGATGGAATATTCTGTTAATTTATTATTAATTCTACACTGTTTAAAAATACGATCTGGAAACAAAGTAATCGAGAAATAAAAGGTAGATCCGCTTTGTTGAATGATAGACAAGGATAGCAATACCATTGCTAATCGAACACTCCCATTATAACGTGGACCTCAGTGTAGACCTATTATCATAACATAAAGATTTGTGACATTGGAATGAAAATTAGTCTTGAATTAGAATAATTGTAGTTCAGTATTGACAAAAAGTTTATATTGTGGTTTCAATGTTAACAGCATCTACAAATAAATAATCAATTCTTTTTTCAAATTCCCATTTATTCTGTCTAGCTACTCCCGTTGAGTGACTAATACTGTGAGAGCCATGTTTGTTGAATATAATAATTTGAAATTGCTCTGCTTTGGTGGATCTGACTCACATTCATTTATCCATAGTTATTTTGAAATTACAATGTAGGCCTATCTATCGTTATTTGTGTTTTCGACCGACTTCTATACTATAATGAGTTAAAGAACTGGCTTATACACGTACGGGATAGGAAAACTATGTTTGATGCATCATTACGACTGACGACTGAACTACTGGACTGATTAACTTGAAATTTTGAATATGGATGCTTTATTAATCGAGTTATAGGCCTTATTTCAATTCATCATAATTCATCACGTCAATAATTTTTAAAATAGTCCCTTGCGGAGCACGGGTTACCTATTGGTATTCTTTAGAAAATTGTAGGCTTCATGAATGTGAGAAAGCAATGAATCAAAATTAATCCTATACTTTTAAACGAGCAATTTCTGTTTATATGTTTAGATGTTTGAATGTGTAGATGTTTACATGTTTGTATTTCACCGGATCTCGAAAACGGCTCTAACGATTCTCTCGAAATTCAGAACTTAGTAGGTTATAATATAAAGATTCGATTGCACTAGGTCTCATCCCTGGAAAAACTCTCTGAAGGACATTAAAAGGATAATTCATCCTTGGAAGAACATATTTCATCGTCTGTCGATAACAGAAGATGCGTGTGCCTGTGTGGGAGATCAGCTGTGTAATCATTCAAACAGCTTACCGTATCTCGCGAGAAATATTATCTAGAAATTTTAATAGTCTCTATCAAAATAATCTGATTTGTGGACATGACATGGTTTATCACTCTAAATTAGAGTATATCATAATATTCAAAGTTAATCATTATTTTACAGTTTTAAGTGATTAGTGAGTGTTATTTTGCTATTCAATTTGGTTTGTGAACAATCTAAATTAGAACTTTTCTGTTTTTAAATATTTTGACTGAAAATTGGACCTGAATTCAAGTGTATGAAACATAACCTACTTTTCCGACCATTTATTGTGTATGAATCAAAATTCGAGGAAGAAACAGTTTTGGACTGTGTCTGTTTGTCCTTCCCCAATCATTTTGAAGAATTGTGCTCTGTTTATCAATAAATAAATAACGAGCGAAGCTTGGTGCCCCGATATTGGAAAAATGTATCGAGATTGAGTTGGGCCTAGCTTATATTGATAAGGAATCGCAAATGTGTGATTTTGTGAAAGGTTAAATGAGAGACTTTCGAGAAACTGGCTCCATGGATTAAATTATTAATTATTATTGAACGAAAATCCAGATTAAATGCTATAAATCCCCCCGAAGACTTCTGCTACAGAAAATATTGACAACAGGGTAAACAACTAGATGGAAATTCGGGGTGATACAGAATTTAATTTGGATTTTCGTTTAATAATAATTATTAATTCATTAGTATTTGAATAATTGATTGTAATATCTGTGTTATTTCCATCTGTAGATTCAATTATTATAATTTGGGTCAGAGAATAAAACAATCTTATGTATATGTTTTTCTGCTGGGTCTGTTGATTGAAGGTCTATAGTGGGGTCCACGTTATAATGGCAGTGTTTGATTAGGAATGGTAATGCTATCAATGTCTATCATCCAACAATAAAGTGGATAGCGCTCTCTTTCTAGCTTCACTCTGTTGAAAGATCGTCTTTCAAGAATGTAGAATTAATAATTAATTGACAAAATATTTCATCTTAGTTCTGAAAATTCATTATGAAATTATTGAAAAGTATAATTTTTCCTTAATAAAATATAATTTATTATTTTAAACGAGAATGAACAGTTAATATTACATCAATAAACCTGTATCAGCTACCGTCTAAAGAAGGTATTGACAAATCAGGATCGGCAACGTTGTTCTGCTATCTTTCTCCACTGCCATTATCACGCGGATCTCACTAAAGTATTCTTCTTTAGATATTAAAGTTCTAATCGGGATCGAGCCTACGCGTCATTTAAATTTTAAACGTGTCTCTGAATTATAATACGTTCATTATTGATTGTGTTGACTGTAAAAAGCTCCAAAATATTTTTAATTTAGTGTCGCTCGAGACTTGGATCGGATCTTCTCAGTGAGATATGTTTGGTTTTTTACTTTTTGCAGCAATTTTTGTGCTTGTGTTCGAATATGGGTGAGTGCTTTTTTTGATTGAAGATAAAATTTATTTAATATTTTTAATTTGGGGTTTAATTTTTTCAAATTAGGATCTACTTTTTGAAATTTAATACTTTCTAGCTTTTCTACAAGTTTTTAACACTTCCTTTTACTTCCCTTGCCCTATTGCCATAGGTAAGGAAAGGTCCAATGAGTCCAAAAAAGTGGTTTTTGGGTATTGGTCTGTATGTGTGTGTGTGTGTGTGTGTGTGTGGTGTGTGTGTGTGTGTGTGTGTGTGTTGTGTGTGTGTGTGTGTGTGTGTGTGTTGTGTGTGTGTGTGTGTGTGTGTGTGTGTGTGGTGTGTGTGTGTGTGTGTGTGTGTGTGTGTGTGTGTGTGTGTGTGTGTGTGTGTGTGTGTGTGTGTGTGTGTGTGTGTGTGTGTGTATGAGTGTCAGTGTACACGTATCTCATCTCCCAATTAACGGAATTACTTGAAATTTGGAACTTAAGGTCCTTACACTATAAGGATCCGACACGTACAATTTCGATCAAATGCAATTCAAGATGGTGGCTAAAATGGCGAAAATGTTGTCAAAAACAGGGGTTCTCGCGATTTTCTCGAAAATGGCTTCAACGATTTTGATCAAATGTATACCTAAAATAGTCATTGATAAACTATATCAACTGCTACAAGTCTCATTATCTGTGAACATTTCAGGAGCTCCACCCCATCTATGCAAAGTTTGATTTTAGATCTCCAATTATCAGGTTTCAGATATAATTCAAACCAAAAATTCCGAGTGGAAAAGATTGAGCATGAAAATCTCTACTTATTATGTGCAGTAACATTTTCACCTAAAATTGAAAATAAGCTCGAAATACGATAAAATGTGATTATTCAATTGGCAACTGTTGATTCTATTAAATGATTCACTTTTAAGAGATAGCAGATCACGTGTGTATCCAGCATTATTGTCCTGTCACCAGCTAGCTCAAATCTTTGAATAGTAGACTAGAGATGCGCGGGAACACTAGCGTCAGGTGATCAATTTTCATAACGGCAAGGAAAGTTGTGTGAGTGCGGCACACCAGATTTTTTTTGAGATGGACCATAATAATTCATAGGTCATGTATCCGTTTTGACGAGGTCGCAATAACCATGTTAGACTTTAGATTATTTTTAGATTATTGTTGTGTGTTATTTTACAATTTTGATGATACGATTGGTGGAACAGAGATTAGTATGCCTATCAATTGACGACTAGAGATAAAATCCAGCAGCAATAACCGATACTTCCACATTGAAAAGTAACGTGGCACTGACTGACTCCTCCCAACACCTCTACAGGGTGTTTCTGAACTCCCTACCTATACTCTATGGCATTGTTCCTAGGTGAGAAATATATCAAAATATGGATGGAAATAGATTAGAAGCTGCAATTGTTCAAATGTTAATTGATAAATAATAATTATTAAACAAAAATCATAATTTAATGCTGTAAATCACCCCGAAGATTTCTGCTACTGCAAATATTGACAACAGGGAAAAAGCTAGATGAATCTTCTGGACTGACAAATAATATTTGTACAGTATTAGTCCAGTCACTATATACATTGTTGCATGCAATTTACATTGTAGTTCTGACTTTTTAATATATTATTTGGGTACATAAGAGAAGTCCAGAGCCAATTTCTTCATGCAAAATATCCTTGTGCTATATACAGGTGGCCCAAAAACCTCGTATTTTCGACTCATTTTCCAGTTCTCAGCTATTTCTGCCAAATCCCGTGATCGGACAGAAAGATTTAATCCCACCTTTTTTTTAGATTATAAAATTCAGAATAGAATGAGATCATTCGAAACTCTCTATCTCTGATGTGTACTGAGTTATGATTTTTCAAAAATGAGTGAAATTTGGAGAAAAAATCAATTTTGATGAATTTTAGTTTTTGATCAACAATATCTTCCGCTTGTTACCATTCAGATGTATATTTCAAATCCCTCTGGGCATATTTTTTTGCTCTACAATCTGAGATCAGGTAGAGCGCTCTATCTCATATAGATTTCCAGGTACACCTGACAACAATGCTCCATGTATTGTGAAAAACACCTAATTTTCAGCTTCAACCATCATCACCAACCACATTGTACTCACATTGATATTTCGCACAATGAAATAAGTTCATGTGATTATGTACTATGAGAATCACCCGTTAGATGCTCTTCATTTCAGTATTTCCTAGTGGAAAGGCGCGCTTAAGGACACCTCAAGGATCAAAATTTCAAACACTTATAACTTTTGACACAATGCTCAGATTTCATCGTACTACACTTCATTCTTCTCGGCACGTCAAGGCGGTCCAAAATCATTCATCATAAGTCAAATTTAGTCGAAAAATGGAAAATTTATTGTTGAGTGTTCTTAAGCTCATATTCCAATACACAAAAAATGGCTAATTTCTATATTCGAAGCTGCATGTCTTGTGAAATACTTTTGATAAAATTTCCAAATCTAGTGAAGATGTGAAAATTGTCCTCGCGGTACGAGGGCGGTACGAGGGAGGAGCGTGCTCGGTGCTGGTTGGAAGCGCGAATATGTGTACGCAGCTTAATAGAATCAACAGTTGCCAACAGTTTGCAATTGAAATAATAACATTTTCTCTAATTTCGAGCTTATTTCAAATTTGAGGTGAAAATGTTACTGAACATTAATTGTAGAGATTTTTATGCTCAATCTTTTCCACTTGGAATTTTTTGTTTTAATTTTGTTTGAATCTAAAATCAAACTTTGCATTGATGCATTGATTAACCTTAAGTTACAAATTTCAAGTCATTCCGTTAAGTGGGAGATGAGATATCGTGTACACACAGACGCACATACACTCATACACACACACACACACACACACACACACACACACACACACACACACACACACACACCACACACACACACACATACACACACACACACATAAATACAGACCAATACCCAAAAACCACTTTTGGACTCAAAATAAAAATTGTATTTTGTAGAATAATTTGTATAATTGTCGTCGTCTTCTTACAGGGGTAGGCATTAATACCTGTTCCGCCTTCAAACATTCTCCCATCTTTTTCTTGGTCTGCCAATACTTCTCCTCCCTTCTGGCTTGTAAGCAATGGCTTACATTTGTATAATTGTATATTGTGAAATCATTTGTATTTGTTAGTAGGGATAGTAAGTATTCGATTTATGTCAATAATGTGATTGTAAACCCACAGAGATATGTAAAGATAGATTAAACTATTGCTATTGGATATCAATTCTTCTGTGAATTTTGTTGTATACTATTATGCCTGGATATAATAATTGAGTTAATGAACAAAGTTGAATGAATTATCATTATTCCAGCAATTTATCCTCTCAATAACCTATTAATTCATTATTAATATGAATTATTATCACTCTCTTTATAAGGCTATTTTGAAATTATTAGAACATGATATTAATGTTCAATACCATACCCTTTATATTTTTTCTCTTCCAAAACACGACTAATTCCAACTCATCTAAAGCCATTATTCCTAAATAAAAAAAGATGAGTTAAAACAAGTCTTAAAAAAAAAAGAATAGAAAAGGGTAGGATACTTGATGATGTGTTTTAATTTAAATTGATGGATATTATTACGAACAAAAACTAAATGATAGTAGAATATATTCCCTTTGATAGATATTATTGAACTATCGATTATCATTACGGTGTATCGTTAGTTATAGATGCACAAATAGCAAACGCATTAAATTCAGAAGTTTCTTAAAAAGAAGACAATATTCGACTTTCATATTTTTATTTTACATTTAGAAGGTACTATTCAATTCTCTCATCTATTAATGAAATACATTTGATCATTAAAATTTCTCGTAGGGAATACAGACACAGAAAGTAAGTACAGTGAAATATATTGCCAAGCTAGGCATTATACTTGAAACTTCTAGAACTAAAGTTAAAATTAGTCTATCAGTCTACAGCTGATAGTTAATTGGGAGTCTACCCAAGTGAATTCAATTTGCTCGGCCTGAAGCTGAGCTCGACTGCGACGTTGCCAAGTTGTGCACTCCAGCCTTTATCTAAAGTGAGCCATGCCTAGAGTATTGGTAGGGAGCTCGTAAACACTCTGTATATAGATTATAGTAATTATAGTATGTAATTAAATTAAAGTATAGTTAGTAAAAAGATCGTTGGCATAACTACTACAATAGTCTCCTCCACCTTCACTTTCAAGGTTCGCTTAAGGTAGCTTACTTATTCGATAAACGTTTTTTATATTATTCTATTCTATTTCACAACCACTCAGAAGGTGAAATTATTATTCTAAACATATTCAAGGCTGTGTAATGATGTTTCGGGAGTGGTCGGACCAACAAAGATCAAGGAAGGATTCATGGAAAGACGTATCAGCGAAAATGATGATGTTCTAGAGATAGGGCGTTTGCCTACAGTGACATTCCACGGAGATTACACGTGAGTTTGTAAAAAAATTACTGTTTTTTTATGATTCATGGTTGACACCAATGTATCTGGGATAGCTGTATTGTTGATTGATTGGAACAGAAATTTCCTAAAAATATAAATTCTTGAGAAAGTGAAAAAATTAGACACAGATGTTATCAATACTGGTGTTTAGCCCCGAAACCATGATCCTTTTGTGAAACAAAATTATTATTGCTTATTTTTTCATTATTGAGAAATACCCCAATATCTCTTCAAAAACAATCAATTTCCTAAGAAAGTTAGTCGATTCACCAAAAATAACTTTTTCGCCACACTGCACAGAATGCAGCTGTTTTCCAGTCCCTACGTAGATCTGAAAGACATTGTTTGCAGACGACTCTCGTCTGACGTCAGAACAGGTTTCTTTCCGGCCTAGGCCGGAAAGAGTACCCTTTCCAGCCGCTAACATAGAACTAAGAAAGGTGATCAAAAAACTTTTCATTATTTGTGTTCATTATTCAATAATTGAAACATTCATAATAATATCATCTTATTGTCATTTGAAAGAATAAAAAAGTATAAACTCAATCTCCCACATAATTGAACATCATCTTTAAGGTTATTTAGACAGATCAGAATAAAAAATAAAAATACTTTCCTGATATTCAGATTACCTTAGATTTGCTAGAGCTATCACCTTCCACTTCTGCTTTCGGAAGTGCTTAGTAAACAACTATTCTTATTGTTTATTTTTGTGTGTGGCGAAAAATAGCGTTCGCACCACGGGCAAAAATGTTTTTCCGGCTCTCAATCTTTCCTAGTCCTTGGCCTACGGCCTCGGACTTGAAAACCGATTTCGAGCCGGAAAAATCTCATTTTCTGCTCTAGGGGCGAAATATACTATTAGTTCAGTTATACTGCTAACTTTCACTGAATGTGGTCTGTGAGAATATGGCAACAATGTTCATCTATTCTTGTGTTCCAAGATGTGAGGAGTTTGCTCATGAGGATGACTATAACGACAAATACTTGACATATGTAACTTTGATACCTGGAAGCAATAATCAAACAGAAAAATTGGAAGCTGGAAAAATTTTGGATTATTTTTTTCACATCCTAAGAAAGGAGATATGGAGCTGTCACCATGTAGATGATTCCGTAGAGGTAGGCAAAAACATGTTTCTATCCAGACTTGTAATCTACAGATGAGCCTAAACTTTCATCCGAGTTCGGTTTATTATTGAACGAGCGTTAGCGAAGTTCTCACTTTCACATACTGGAGCCCAAAGTCGTTTTCCGTATGTTTGTATGTTCGACAAGAATTGAAGAGAGAATTGATCAATCAGCTTCAAATTTTGAACCCGAATTCTTCGAACCGTTTTACAGGTCAAGTTCGTTGGACAACAAAATTGACTCACTCCTTCGTCCTTTTTCAGGATATAAAAATAACATTGAAAGTGTATAAGAAAAAAATTTGCTTTGATTTATCATTTATCAGTCAGCTGGAATTATTTGCATGCTATTTCTGTATTTTTTTCATTCATTTAAAAAAGATGATGCTATTATTTGGCAGTTGTCACACGGACTGTCAGACAGAAAGTTTTTTCGATTTCAAATAAATTATATGTTTATAATTTATTGTAATGACTTCCTGCTTGTAATAATTATGATTCAATCTATCATTGACATTTGTAATGCAATTGATGTTCTCAATTAGCTGCTGCAATAAAGTATTTTGACTTTGACTTTGACTTTGATTGGTTCCCATGGAACCCACTGCTGTAATATCATACTTTTAGAAGATATATTTTTAGCTGTTTCCATGATAATTCTCGCCAACTCTGTATACTTACAAGTTGCGGATCTCTGAGATCAATACACCAGTTCATGAGCGAGTTCTCCAACCCAGGGGGTCTCTAGTCACTACTAGCAGGAAACCCATGCTCCGCAAGGGTCTATTTTAAAACTTGAGAAACTAAAAGTGAAAATGAAATGAAACTTGAAAATGAGATCCTGAAGAATTGATAATAGGTCTATCACCATCTCCGGTTAATTTAGAATCTATATGAAAAATTACAAGTTAATCAGTCCAGTAGTTCAGACGTGATGATGCGACCAACATAGTTTTCCTATCCCGTACGTGTATAAGCCAGTTCTCTACTTTATTGTAGTACTAGCGGTCAGGCTCGCTTCGCTCGCCATATCCGTCTAGCCGTCTGGCCCCCCGACTGGATCGTCCAAAAATGAGATCAGCGGGCTCGCTTCACTCGCCTGCATTTTTCATTTGAGCATGCTTCATTCCATCAGAAACGTCAAAGTACTGAGAAAAACGCTGATTTTGGACATATCTTTGATGAAAGATTAAAGTCACCTCAACACAACATTTTTAGACCCTAGCTTAACCTCTGTACCAAATTTAAACATTTTCTGTCTATTACTTGATGAAAGAACTGAGAAAACGCAAAAAACCGTAATTTTGAGCGTATCTTTGACGTTATTGCAAATTTCTTCTAACACAACATTATTACACCCTAGCTGATCTTCTGTACTAAATTTGAACAATTTCTGTTCTTTTGTTCTCGATAAATCTGAGAAAAATAAAAAAAACCGCTGGAAAAACGCCAATTTTTGGCGTATCTTTGACGTTATTGCAAATTCCTTCTAACACAACATTATTACATCCTAGCTGAGCTTCTGTACTGAATTTTAACATTTTCTGTTCAATTGTTCTCGATAAAGCTGAGAAAACGCTAAAAAGCGCTGGAAAAACGCAGATGTTGGGCGTATCTTTGGAAATTTTTCCAAATCCGTTCTTAGTGCGCCTCTAAAGGGCCAACTGAACATACCCACCAAATTTGAACGTTTTTGGTCCGGTAGATTTTTAGTTATGCGAGTGAGTGGGTGAGTCAGTCAGTCAGTCAGTCAGTGAGTGAGTGAGTGCCATTTCGCTTATATATATAGAAGATAGATTAGTGAAGGCGTTGGCTCACATTGATCAGACATGAGAGGCAGAGAATTTAACTTTGGATTATTATTGTTAGGGAATCTTCAGTGAATATTATCATGCATATGGCTATTTTAGCAGAGAGATCATGAAAGGGTTAGTTGCCTTGTCGTGAAAACCAATGTCATTAGCTATAAGTGAACAAACACACAGCTTATACATTGAAACTTGTTGAATTCAAACTTAAAAATCTGATGTGGCGCACTCACACAACTTTCCTTGCCGTTATGAAAATTTATCACCAGACGCTAGTGTTCACGCGCATCTCAAGTCCACTACTATTCAAAGATTCAAGCCAGCTGGTGACAGGACGATAACGCTGGAGACACACGAACTCTGCTATCTCTTCATAGTGAATGATTTAATACAATCAACAGTTGCCAACAGTTTGCAATTGAAATAATAACATTTTATCAAATTTCGAGCTTATTTCAACTTTTAGGTGAAAATGTTACAAGACATTAATTGTAGAGATTTTCATGCTCAATCTTTTCCATTTGGAATATTCCGTTCAAATTGTATCTGAAGCCTGATAATTGGGAATCTAAAATCAAACTTTGCATAGATGGGGCGCAGCTCCTGGATTTTTACAGATATGAAACTTGTGGCAGTTGATAGAGCTTATTAATGACTGTTTTAGGTATGAATTTGATCAAAATCGTTGGAGCCGTTCTCGAGAAAATCGCGAAAAACCCTGTTTTTGACAACATTTTCGCCATATAGTTCGTGTCGGATCCTTTATATTGTAAGGACCTTAAGTTCCGAATTTCAAGTCATTCCGTTAATTGGGAGATGAGATATCGTGTACACAGACACACATACACTCATACACACACACAGACCAATACCCAAAAACCACTTCTTTTAACTCAGGGAACCTTGAAACGTTTAGAAATTTAGAAATTGGGGTATCTTAATTTTTTTCGGAAAGCAATACTTCCCTTACCTATGGTAATAGGGCAAGGAAAGTAAAAATTTCACACAATTCCACTCCCGAATAATATTTTTCTCATTACAAAGTCCCAAATCTAGCTCCCAAACAGCCTCAGCTGATTTTTTTTCAATGAGAAGGTGTAACAGATGGAACCATTTTCCCAAGAAAAAATGAATGGTAGAAATCAAATTGATATTTTAACCCGTATCAGTTTGTTATGGTGTAAAAGTTGTAAATTATGTTCTATATTAATCAACTGAAATCATTTGTGTCTGTGCATGAAGGTCTGCCTGTGTGATAGCTTCCAAATAGATATGATGGAAAAACTTTTGTGATTGCATGTAATGAATTTTTCAGCTGACTAAATAATGATAAATAACAACATTTTTTAATGCACTTTCAATGTTATCTGTTATATCCTGAAAAAGGACAAAGGAGTGAGTCAATTTTGTTGTCCAACGAACTTCACCTGTGAAAAGGATCGAAGAATACATGTTCGAAGTTTGAAGCTGATGATCGATTCTTTCTAAAGTTATTGTAGAACATACAAACAGACAGACAACGACTTTGGCCATCAGAAAGTTCAAAGTGAGACCTCGCTATCGCTCGTTCTAAATGATTACAGTATTTTTATTCTTTCCCATAAGCAACAATAACCGTTCCTCATGTCTGTTCAACTGTACCTATAGTGAGGTCCACGTTATAATGGCAGTGTTCAATTATCAATGGTATTGATATCCTTCTCTATCATTCAACAAAGCAGATAGAGCTATCTCTTTCTCGCTTTTCTCTGTTGCCAGATCGTCTTTTAACAATGTAGAGTTAATATCATTAATAAACAAAAAAATTCATCTTGATCGTTATAGAATTATTGAAAAATATGATTTCCTGCTTTATATAGTAGGCCTATAATAAATTATTTTAACAAAATGTTTCATCTTGATTATAAAATTATTGAAAAATATAATTTATTGTTTAATAAAATAAGAATGATTATTTTGAACGTGAATGAACAGTTAATATTACTTCAATAAACCTGTATCAGTTTTGCTTGTAATAATCTGGATTTTTTTAGGCTCAAACATTTTGATTTCAGTCTCCAGCCGTCTACAGAATAGTAAATGAGTTCATAGGCATAAGACAGATCGGTGTTATCAGATATACGCCAAATATTGTAGTGAAAACTAAATACTATCTGGGAGAGAGGAGACAAACCGCTTGGTTGAGAGAAGTAGCTTTCTACAAAACTTCTACCTCAGGATCAGCACTCGAACCGTGTAGTGGTAAGTATAGCGATAGAGAAAAAATCTGGTGTGGTACACTCACACAACTTTCCTTGCTCATTAATCTATAAGCCTCATTCTTAAAAGAGGATAGTTTCGGGGAAAAACATTATGCCGATTGGTGGCTGAATAATAATTAAAACTATGATTGTTATTGTTCTCAGAGTGCATTTTCCTTTGTTTGAATTATGGAATTTGAGGATTTTTTAAAAGTTGTCAAAACAGCTGTTCTACAAATAAAATATCGACATGTGTTCTTTTGAATAAACTGCTCTACCTACCTACCTCACACAAGAGAAGGAGGTTACAAAGAAAATTTCTAAGGGATGGGGTGGACCACCTGTTAGTTTCTCAGGGAGGAGACTCATGCCAGTTAATAGTGCTGATAAATTATACAGGGTATGAATTTGAAAAAAATCGGTCAAGTCATTTTTGAGAAAATCGTGATAGAAATTAAACAAAATTCATTCTCCTCAGGAATATTACGGAGCTCCTGCAATTTTCCCAGAAATAAGACTCATGTCAGTAATTGATAGGGCTTATAAATAGCTATCTAGGGTATAAATTTGAAGAAAATCGTTAGAGCCGTTTGCGAGAAAACATGGTTTTTTAGCCATTATCCTCCATTTTCCCGCCATTTTGAATTGAATTTTATTGAATTTCTTATTGTCGGATCCTCATGGTATAAGGACCTTAAGTTTAAAATTTCAAGCCAATCAGGTAATTAGGAATGGAGTTATCGTGTTCACAGACATACACACATTCACACTTACACACAGACCAACACCCAAAAATCATGTTTTTGGACTCAGGGGACCTTGAAACGTATAGAAAACATGAAATTGGGGTACCTTAAATTTTTTTGGAAAGCAATACTTTCCTTACCTATGGTAATAGGGCAAGGAAAGTAAAAAGGTAATTGGCTTCTACTCACATTTGTGGAGCGCTCTCGGAAACTATAGTGAGGTCCACATTGTAATGGCAGTGTAGAAAGATAGGACAACAACGTTGCCGATCCTCTGTCTTGTCAATGCCTTCTATAGACGGTAGCTGATACAGGTTTATTGATGTAATAGTAACTTTTCATTTTCGTTTAAAATAATCATTCATATTTTATTAAACAAGAAATTATATTTTTCAATAATTTCATAATGAAGATGAAACATTTTGTTAATTGATTATTAATTCTACATTGTTGTAAGACGATCTGGCAATAGAGCAAAGCGAGAAAGAGATAGTGCTATCAGCTTTGATGAATGATAGACAATACCATTGCTAATCAAACACTGCCATTATAACGTGGACCCCACGATAGGCCTCTCCGTAACACTGCTTGACACTTCTGTTGTGGAATTTTCAGCTTAGTGAGTAGTATGGGTACTATACTAAACGGAAGTGTCAACCAGTGTTGAGGAAGGGCCTAGTATCCGAAAGCGCTACACAAATGTGAGTAGAAGCCAATAGCTTTTATTTATAAATACCTGACTGCTATGTCGTAATTTCATATACAAAAGTGATTATTTACAAGCAGTTCGAAATGGAATGAAATATTGAGGAGTACTCTAAGCATCATACATTTCACCAGAATAATACTTCCCCATGAAAGTGCTTCATATTGCATGAATTGCAATAGATAATAGAAGTATAATTATCCTTATAAAACTGTATTATGAATTCATTTGTTATTTACGAATGTACCGGTATGTATGTAAAATTATTTTCTCCACACTGCACAGAAAGCAGCTGTTTTCCAGTCCCTACGTAGATCTGAAAGACATTGTTTGCAGACGACTCTCCTCTGACGTCAGAACAGGTTTCTTTCCGACCTAGGCCGGAAAGAGTACCCTTTCCAGCCGCTAACATGGAACTAAGAAAGTTGATCAAAAAGCAGCTGATCAAAAAACTTTTCATTATTTGTGTTCATTATTCAATAATTTAAACATTTATAATAATATCATCTTATTGTCATTTGAAAGAATAAAAAAGTATAAACTCAACCTCCAAGATAATTGAACATCATCTTCAAGGTTATTTAGACAAATCAGAATAAAAATAGAAATACTTGGACAATTTCCTGATATTCATATTACAGATTTGCTCAGCTCAGATTTGCTAGAGCTATCACCTTCCACTTCTGCTTTTGGAAGTGCTTAGTAAACAACTATTCTTATATATATATATATTATATATATATATATATATATTATATATATATATATATATATATATATATATATATAATATATATATATATATTATATATATATATATATATATTGTTTATTTTTGTGTGTGGCGAAAAATAGCGTTCGCACCACGGGCAAAAAATTTTTTCCGGCTCCTAATTTTTTCTAGTCTAACATCTAAACATCTGAACATATCACCATATAAACAGAAGTTGCTCGTTTAATAGTACAGGATAGAATTTATACGGACGGCAAAATATCGTGCGAACAAAAATCGGCCTACGGCCTCGGACTTGAAAAGCGATTTCGAGCCGGAAAAATCTCATTTTCTGCTCTAGGTGCGAAATATACTATTGCAGGCTACGGCTACCTACAGACACATCGATTTTTTTCGCACGATATTTTGCCGTCCGTATATCCTGTACTATTAAATGAGCAACTTCTGTTAATATGGTGATATGTTCAGATGTTTAGATGTTTAGATGTTGAGATGTTTGTATTTCACGGGATCTCGAAAACAACTCTAACGATTCTCACGAAATTCAGAACATAGTAGGTTTATAATATAAAGATTCGATTGCACTAGGTCTCATCCCTGGGAAAACTCGCTGAAGGACATTAAAAGGATAAATGTTATTCATCCTTGGAAAAACAGCTGATAATAATTATTTCGTCGTCAGTTGGTGATGGAAGTGAGTTTGCGAGTTCATGTGTTTGGGACTGTGTCAAAATTATGACTCATCTGTTGAACTTTTGTAATCATTCAATCAGGTACTTAGTGCCGCTTGCAAAAGAGCCGGATTATTTTCAATCCTGATTAATTCCAGTGGATCCATCTTTTTGAAATGGTCTTCTCTGATTTGGTTCACGTGAAGTTAATCAGGATTAAAATTTAACCGGCTTTTGTGCAACTGGGCATTTGTGAGGGGAATTTTTGCATTCTTCTGGGAATTAATCTCAATTTACTGTGATTAGATGGAACATTTCTGTATTAATGTTATTATAATATTACTTCTTCCGTAATAAATTTGTTATGCTTTTGTACTCCAGAATGAAGCTCGGTCCCCGATATTTGGATTGAACAGATGATTTCAAACAGATGATGTTAGTCTTGTTCCGTTTAATCTCATAGAATTCATAAGGACGACAAAATATCGTACGAACAAAAATCGATGTGTGTGTGTGCGGGGCTTAAGGACGGCAAAAAATCGTACGTTCAAAATCGATGTTTGTGAAACTGGACTTAACCTAGCTCCGCAGTGCAGGCTGGATGCTTGGCTGAATCGGACTAGGCGCTGAGACAGCAAATAATAGCAGCGTTGGTGGGAATGCGAGCGGCCGCAGTAACATCTTCCACCCAGCAATGGTCGGCGTAGTTCCGCCTAGCGGACAGACGAAAGATCAATCCAGTCAGTTATTTGATCCCTCCAGCCAGGCTCAGCCAAGCAGCCGAGACAATAGAACAATGGAGTGACGGTCTTATTCGCGTTCATCAGCAGTTTTCTTTCTCACGGCTATTTTGATTTTTGTGCTACCTATAATCAATAAAAACTCCAGTCACCAGTAAAAAGTTTCCAGAAACGTGGTGTACTACCATATTAATGACTTTTCATTATGATTTTTAATTATTTAAAAACATTGTTGACATTCTGAGCCTTCAGGCTAAACTTGGGGTCGCTGAGAACGAATCTGCAATCAGAATTCCTCTATCACGAAAAATAACGAAAAAAAACCCAGCTTTTGATCTTCCGGCAACCGTTAATAGTCATCCTGCAATGCGGTCGAAACACTTCCAAGCCAGACACCCATCTCAAATGACAACAACGCCAAGCTATGAGAAACCATTCTGCACTGCGGCGCTAGGTTTAGGGCCGAGCCACATGAAGCGTTTTCCAGACGAGACGACAGGGCAGGAACCTCCCTGATTGGCTGATTCCCGGATCAATGACTTGAGTACTGAAAAGCCTTGTTGTTTCAGTCTGTTCCATTAATCGTTCCTTCCCCAATCAAGTTAGAATTATATTGTATATATCAATTTATAAATGAAAAAATGAATAATTGTATTTTACAGACATGACTATTCTATAAGGAATTAAATCTTACATAATTTCCTACAATATTGATCCCACAACTGTTTTTATATCTCTTTCACTTTTCGAGATATCCGCTCTAAAAGATGTGGCATTTTTGAAAAACACATTTTCCTTCAATTATTTGCTATTTTTGCTCTTATAACTTTTCGAATATCGATGGGAAAAATCCATGCTGATCATGAGGTTATAGAGCATTGAATTCTCTTAAATTTGATGTATGATTTCACAAGTTCACGCACATCCCCACGACTGTTACGGCAGCTTCAGTGTTGAGTGTGATATCTTCAGTTATGCAAAAATAGACCAATTGACAAAGTATTTTGGAGAGAATATTTGAACACAATTTTCGACTTGGCATTTTTGTTCAGACCAGTCAGGGGGTGAACATATCAAAAGTCCCCATCCCTATCCCTTGTGCTAAAGGGATGAGGGTGGTTTAAAAGTTGAATTTTTCAATGTTTTGCTTACACGCTCATATCTTTAATAACATGCGTTCAACCGACATGACTAACTATCCAAAAATGAAACTTAATGAATTTCCTACAATACTTGTTCCGTGGTGATTTGTGATATCTCCAACAGTTTTCGAGCTATACGCTCTTAAAAGTGTAAAATTGTTTAAATAACAGCTTTCAATCCTATTTTTTATGTTTCAGGGTCTACAGCTCTCCAACAATGCATCGTAGAAATTAATGCTCACGGTAGATTTGTAAAGCTTTGTTTTCTCTTCAATTTTATTGTATTTTTCCACTATTCCAAGTTTTCCTTTTATTGTTATAGCAGATTCAATGTGGGGGGGGTGAAATTTTTAACTCTGCAACAAGTATCAACTTAGCAGTTCCACACCTTCAATAGATGGGCTAGAGATGCATAGCATATGCTATGTTTACCTCCCAACTAGTCTTCATTCAGCTACAAAGTCAAAAAATCTGGTGTGGCGTACTCACACAACTTTCCTTGCCGTTATGAAAATTGATCACCTGACGCTACGGTGGTGTTCCCGCGCATCTCAAGTCTACTATTCAATGATTAGAGCCAGCTGGTGACAGGTAATAACGCTGGAGACACACGAGGTCTGCTATCTCTTCATAGTGAATCATATAATCAACAGTTGCCAATAGTTTGCAATTGGATAATCACATTTTCTCGATTTTCAAGTTTATTTTTAATTTTAGGTGAAAATGTTACTGAACATTAATTGTAGAGATTCTCATGCTCAATCTATTCCACTCGAAATTTTTTGTTTAAATTGTATCTGAAGCTTGATAATTAAGAATCTAAAATCAAACTTTGCATAGATGGGGCGGAACTGCTGAAATTTTTACAGATATGGGACTTGTGGCAGTTGATAGAGCTTATCGATGACTATTTCAGGTATAACTTTAATCAAAATCGTTGGAGCCGTTTTCGAGAAAATCGCGAAATACCCTGTTTTTGACAACATTTTCGCCATTTTAGCCGCCATCTTGAATTGCATTTGATCGAAATTGTTCGTGTCGGATCCTTATAGTGAAAGGACCTTACGATCCAAATCTCAAGTCATTCCGTTAATTGGGAGATGAGATGATGAGATATCGTGTACACAGACGCACATACACAGACGCACATACACCCATATACACACACAACACACACACACACACACACACACACACACACACACACACCACACACACACACACACCACACCACACACCACACACACACACACACACAACACACACACACACACACACACACACACGCACACACACACACACCACACACCCACACACACACACACACACACACACACACACACACACACACACACACACCACACACCCACACACACAACACACACACACACACACACCACACAACACACACACACACACACAGGGGACCTTGAAACGTATAAAAATTTAGAAATTGGGGTAACTTAATTTTTTCGGAAAGCAATAGTTTCCTTACCTTTTACGGCAAGGAAAGTAAAAATCGTATACTAGATGTTCCAGACTCAAAATTTCATTGTCAAGTGATGAATTATTACAAAATTGAAATTTCACCCCCCACATTGAATCTGCTATAAGAATAGAAGGAATACATTAAGTAGTGGAATAATACATCAAATTGAATAGGAAACAAAGCTCTACAAATCTACCGTGAGCATTCATTTTTACGATGCATTGTTGGAGAGTTGTAGGCCCTGTAACATTAAAAAATAGGACTAAAAGCTGTTATTTTAACAATTTTACCCTTTTAAGAGCGTATATCTCGAAAACTGTTGGAGATATCACAAATCACCACAGAACAAATATTGTAGGAAATTTATCAAGCTTTATAAATTTATCAAATTTATTAGTCATGTCGGTTGAACGCATGTTATTATATTCAAGATATGAGCGTGTAAGCAAAACATTGAAAAATTCAACTTTTAAACCACCCTCATCCCTTTAGCACAATGGATAGGGATGGGGAATTTTGATATGTACACCCCCTAAATGGTCCCAACAAAGCTGCAAAGTCAGAAATTGTGTTCAAAACATTCTCTCCAAATTCCTTTTCAATTGATCTATTTTTGCATAACTGAAGATATCACACTCAACACTGAAGCTGCTGCAACAGTCGTGGGGATGTGCGTAAACTTGTGAAATTATACATCAAATCGAAGAGAATTTGATGCTTCATAAGCTCATGATCAGCATGGATTTTTCCTATTATTGTTTTTTCACATTGGACCTAAGTATCTAATGTTTGCTTGTTTGGACACGGAAAGTAAGTACTGAGAAAACGCAGAAATTTTGGGCATATCATTGAAGTTATTTCAAATTCCTTCAAACACAACATTAGAATAGAATAGAATATAATTCTTTATTGTCATTAAACACACAGTGCATTAGACATAGTCGTCAGGAAACATAAAACATACAACAGTCACACAGACAAATACAAAATAAAGCATTTCACAGAAGTCAATATGGAGTCGGAACACACATCACAAGAAACTTCAACAAAAAATGAGTTCTGTACTGTAAGAACTGACTCGGACCTAAGGGTCCTTTAGATCTTAATTTGATGAATTGGAATGGACTCACCGTTTTTTTTTTCAAGCTTTTGTCCCTGGATAGCAATTTTCCGGTAGAACATCAGTCTTTTGTCCGTCAGCCTTTCACACGCATACACACTAAATACCGTTTATTCACTTCAATCAACCGCACACTCCAACCGATTGCGAGCGAGTCCGGAGAAGTCTAGGAGAAGAGTAAACGAAAACAGGGCGAGCTCCGTTCAAAGTTGCCGGGAGAGAGTCCCGTTACAATGAGAGATAAGATACTCCACCAAAGCTGTTGCGGTGAGGGGTAAGGACCTCGATTGACAAAGATAGAAAGTATAATCTCCACAAAACCAAATAAGCATAGAGCTAATTCGGAGAACATATTTCCGAGAGAAGAAATAAAAATAATTGAAAATATAAATTGACAGAAAACATTATTACATTTATAATAACACAGAATTGAAATGAAATATTTATTGTATTAAAGCTGCGTGAGTAGCTGGCTGGCACCTTATCTTATCAAAATTACTACTCGCTATCTGACAATTCGAGCTATGCCAGCCCGCTTATGAAATGTATTGTCACAATACATAAATGATACATAAATAGTTATAGCCTATGAATATATTTAAACATTGGAATGAATCATAAAAAAGAAAGGCTCTCCATACTCAAATCATGCCATTATTGGAGTGAATATAGTGGTTTAGCATACTCGAATCAGGCTCTCCATACTCGAATCATTATTACACCCTAGCTGAGCGTCTGTATTGAATTTGAACATTTTACATTTTCTGTTCAATTGTTCTCGATGAAACTGAGAAAACGCTGGAAAAACGCAGATTTTGGGCGTATATTTGGAAATTTTTCTAAAGGGCCAACTGAATATACCTACCAGATTTGAACGTTTTTGGTCCGGTATATTTTTAGTTCTGCGAGTGAGTGAGTGCCATTTTGCTTTCATATATATATATATATATTATTCACATTGAGAAAGAAATACTATTTTTCATATTGTGGATCTGATACCCTATTTATCAATTCAACTTCCATTGCTAAAGTTTGGCCCACGTTATAATGGAAGTGAAGAAAGGTAGGAGAACAACGTTGCCGATTCTCTGTCTTCTCAATGCCTTCTGTACACGATGGCTGATAAACGTTTATTGATCCTATTACATTAAGTGAGCAATTTCTGTATATTGTGAAGTGTTTTTATTGAATATGCCAGTGCAGTTGCTATTATCCCTAGCTTGCAAATAAATTTGCAAAAAGTTAAGGCCGTCCGGCTCGCAAATATACTGGGGCTCTGACCACATCTCTAGCTCAGTGATAGATGCATGAATACTTTCGATATAATGAAACACTATGGGTTTAGATAACTGATAATAAATTAATAATTCTTACCGCTGCTCTCTTGAAGATATTGAAGAATACCAGTAAGGAAATCGAAAAGATAGTCAGTGACTGATTATCAGTAACCGTATATTCAATCAAGAATAACGAAAATCAACTATTATTCTCCTAATTGAGTTTCAAAAACGCTTATCATGAATACAGGTGTACACTAATTAATCCTTTTGAAATTCCTTGAGACTTAGAACGCCATTTCTAGAAGTTCTCTGGATCCTTATATGATATATTGCAGACTTATTACTATAAATATCAATAATCATTTGCTGAATGAAGGATATTACTATCATCAAAGGATGATAGATATCGGTTGCTCTGAATAAGATCAATCTTGATTAATTCACTAATATTGTATATGCTGCAGAATAAAAATGCTTGGTACCATACAGCTCAAACTGTATATCACGAGATGAATCAGGAAAAGAATAAAAACTTTTTATATTTTCTATGCCGACAATAAACACAAATATATTCCCATAAAATATATGAATAAAAAATCTCTTATAAATATAAATCCATAAAAACAAATTCTTTACTATCTCAAATATCACAGGGATTGTTAGCATTCACAATATTGTGAGCTATAAAATATATATTTATTAATACTGATATGTGAAACTTCAGGTCGATTCAGAATTTAACAAATTGGAACCTGTTCAGTCTTTAGGTTCAATAGAATATACTTCAATTAATCAAGTTGTTAATAATCAATAAAATAATCATTTAAAAATCTGAGGGTATGGATTTTTGCCATGCACGGAAATAAGCTTCCCACATATATCAAATGTATTCATAGAGAGAGTTCTTATTAAATATATGATAGTGTTCAACACATTGTGAAATTTTTAAACTTGAATGAAAATTTGTATAGCACTTTTGAATAATTCCCCAATTCACTGATAAAGGCCTTCAGTCTAATGAGCTCATTCAAACTCAACACTCACTCAAATGACGTTTGCTGAAGTTCTTGTAGAATAATTAATTATCTCCAATGATTAATGAGTGGAGTCCTTCCGACTCCGCTGGGCTCGTGTATGGTCCAGATTGTTTGCAATTCTCTATCAGTATTAAGTATTCTGACGTTTTTTTTTTTTTTTTAATTAATAACGATTTGCCTCGGCTTGGCTGCAATTGGTAAAGCATGAGAGTTAAATTATATAAGTCTGGTCGTGGTTTTCTAGAATACAATTTCGCTAAAATCTTTATAGGCTCACTCAGGAGCTCTTGCAATTTATTGCTTGGACAATTTATAGAAATTTCTGGAAAGTATTATTCCCAGAGATCTAATTAACAGTACAGTATATGACTCTGAAAACCAGTTTAATCTATTACTGATAAAATTGGATGGTAACTCTCCCAATAATTTAATACTGATAATTAACAAATAGATATGAGATTTTTACTCTGTGGTATTGGGGAATAAAATAAATGGTACACCATAAAAAATTTGATACATTTATTGTACGAATAATATTTAAGTAAGATCAATATGGAAAATATATAGAGCAACAAAACATATACAACAAAATAAGAATAATATATCAAGATAAAAGATCACAGACTAGTACACTACTCTTTAGCTCTTTAGCACGAAACATTACCACGTGCTTCTTTAATTCATTGATAATATGCATTCATTTGTATGCAGCTTAGGTATCGACTTGCTGTTGCTTGTCGATTTAGGCAATCTCACTTTATATCTTATTCCAAAAATCATAGAATAATAAATCTATAAATCAAAGATTATAAATATATTATTTCCTGTAGTTTCTCAGTATATTCCTTAATAATATATAATATATCTCTCAGGGCATAAGGTTCGGCCTCTGATGGAAATGGATAAATCAATTTATCCAGTGAACAAGAGCTACATTTTATTATTACAACTTATTATATAAAATCAATGATTGGGTGAGCGTTAGTATTACAAGCTTAGAATTTAATATTCTTTTAATAGGTGTACCTTTGGATATGTAAATTGACTTATTCCTATCTGATAAAATATTTCTTATACCCTCTTAAGACTTGCGCAAGTTTTGTATTAATTTTTGATATTTATGACCTTTCCGACGAGCTAGCTTTTATATTTGTTTCACTCGAAGCACTGAGGGCGCCCTAACTTTATATATTTCGACTATTTATCACTCACGTGCTGAATTTTTATAAGCTTTTGGCAACAATCCGAATTTCCTGGTAGTCCTAGATTTTTGTTGGCCGAAGTCGCCTTCTCCAAGTGATTGGATAAATATTTAAATGACTTTTGCTTTAATGCAGCATCACTAAGTCTTATAGAAAATTAATAAATGGATTTAAACTTTAAGTCTTTAAAAAGTACAATATAATAAAGGGTTTTGTGCTCTTCAAATTTTAGTGTCCTTCCAAAGTGGTGTCTCACAGGCAAGTGGGCAGGTTCTACTTTTTCTTTCTACAATTTCCATTTCCGACTTGCAAATTTACATAAATTTAAATAATTCGTTACTATGCCATTTGAAGTTTCAAATAGTCCATGCCAATCTACTAAATTATAACCTATATCATATATATGATATTTTATATATTGTAGGAAATTCATTAAGTTTCATTTTTGGGTAGTTAGTCATGTCGGTTGAACGCATGTTATTATATTCAAGATATGAGCGTGTAAGCAAAACATTGGAGAATTCAACTTTTAAACCACCCTCATCCCTTTAGCACAATGGATAGGGATGCAAAGTCAGAAATTGTGTTCAAAACATTCTCTCCAAATTCCTTTTCAATTGATCTATTTTTGCATAACTGAAGATATCACACTCAACACTGAAGCTGCTGCAACAGTCGTGGGGATGTGCGTAAACTTGTGAAATTATACATCAAATCGAAGAGAATTTGATGCTCTATAAGCTCATGATCAGCATGGATTTTTCCCATCGATATTCAAAAAGTTATAAGAGCAAAAATAGCAAAAAATTTAATGAAAATGTGTTTTTTTTAAATGTCACATCTTTTAGAGCGGATATCTCGAAAAGTGAAAGAGATATAGAAAATGTTTTGAGGTCAATATTGTAGGAAAGTATGTGAGCTTTAATTTCTCATAGGATAGTCATATCTGTAAAATTCATTATTTCCGAGTTATATGCGAGAAACCAAAAAATGGTACCTTTGAACCACCCCCACCCCCTTAGAGCAGTGTGTAGGGGTGGGGACTTTTGATATGTTTACCTCCTCACTACCCTAAACAGAACCTCGGGGTCAAAAATTATCTTCCAAATTTTTACCCCTATAACACTTCGTTGACTGGGCTAATATACAAATTTAAATAATTATACTTTAATGGATACTTGTTTGTAATGCGGGTTGCCTACCCTACTCCTTCATGTCATCACGATTATAATGTGGGATGCATGTTATAATGGCAGTGTTTGATTAGCAATGGTATTGCTATTCTTGTTTATCATTCAACAAAGCGGATGACGCTATCTCTTTCTGGCTTTGCTCTGTTGCCAGATCGTCACTTAACAATGTAAAATGAATAATTTATTCCAACTTAATTATGAAAACTCATTACGAAATTATTGGAAAATATAATTTCTTGCTTAATAAAATATAATTGATTATTTTGAACGAGGATGAACAGTTAATATTACATTACATTATTAATCCTGTATTAGCTACCGTCTATAGAAGGCATTGACAAGACAGAGGATCGGCAACGTTGTTCTGCTATCTTACTCCACTGCCATTATAACGTGGACCTCAATATAGTTCCAAAATAGGAACAGAAAAAATGGTACAAAAACCCGCCTATCAGCGCTCCAGGTTTTGTCAACTACAATCAAGAAATTCCTGATTCGGAATTTGTAAACTAGGTTATGTTCATAGAATGCATGTAGTAGCTTCAGCACAGGGAGGTAATGTTCTCTTTTTCACAATAATTATTCTTTTTTGGATTATTATGACAGAAAATCTGGTGTGGTACACTCACACAACTTTCCTTGCTCATTGATCTATAAGCCTCATTCTCAAACGAGGATAATTTATGGGAATAACATTATGCCGATTGGCGGTTAAATAATTAAAACTACGATTATACTATTGTTATTGTTTTCAGAGTACATTTTCCTTTGTTAGAATTATGAAATTTGAGGATTTTTTAAAAGCTGTCGAAACAGCTGTTCTACAAATAAAATATCGACATGTGTTCTTTTGAATAAACTGCTCTACCTACCTAGGTACCTCACGCTCGAGAAGGAGGTTACAAAGTAAATTTCTCAGGGATGGGGTGGACCCCTGTTAGTTTCTCAGGGGGGAGACTCATGCCAGTTAATAGAGCTGATATATAACTATACAGGGTACGAATTTGAAAAAAAATCGTTCAAGTCATTATTGAGAAAATAGTGATAGAAATTTAACATAATTCATCCTTCTCAGGAATAATACGGAGCTCCTGCAATTTTCACAGAAATGAGACTCATGTCAGTTGATAGGGCTTATAAATAGCTACCTAAGTTGTGAATTTGAAGAAAATCGTTGGAGCCGTTTTCGAGAAAACCATGGTTTTTTAGCCATTATCCGCCATTTTGATTTGAATTTTATTGAATTCCTTATTGTCGGATTCTCATGGTATTGGGACCTTAAGTTTAAATTTCAAGTCAATCGGTTAGTTAGGAATGGAGTTATCGTGTTCACAGACATACACACATACGCACATACACACACACAGACCAACACCCAAAAATCATTTTTGGACTAAGGGGACCTTGAAACGTATAGAAAACATGAAATTAGGGTACCTTAAATTTTTTTGGAAAGCAATACTTTCCTAACCTATGGTCAAGGAAAGTAAAAATAGTGTATGTTACTTGGTCGTGAATGTCTCTTACAGGGCTCGAATGAAATTCTAGTCTCGGCTAACGCCTCGACTGGAAAAATCATTCTTGCCCTGCAAAAGGGCCCTTTCCGTCCATGTGACGTAAAATACTACTATTGAATCTCTGTTTGAAGAGGAAACGAAATGACTTTGTGCTCTCTGTACCATTATAGCAGGCTGCTGACTAAAAGGAGAGCAGAGTACACACCCTACCAGCCAGGTACCGGAGTTAACAATCAAGAAATTCCTGATTCGGAATTTGTAAACTAGGTTATGTTCATAGAATGCATGTAGTAGCTTCAGCACAGGGAGGTAATGTTCTCTTTTTCACAATAATTATTCTTTTTTGGATTATTATGACAGAAAATCTGGTGTGGTACACTCACACAACTTTCCTTGCTCATTGATCTATAAGCCTCATTCTCAAACGAGGATAATTTATGGGAATAACATTATGCCGATTGGCGGTTAAATAATTAAAACTACGATTATACTATTGTTATTGTTTTCAGAGTACATTTTCCTTTGTTAGAATTATGAAATTTGAGGATTTTTTAAAAGCTGTCGAAACAGCTGTTCTACAAATAAAATATCGACATGTGTTCTTTTGAATAAACTGCTCTACCTACCTAGGTACCTCACGCTCGAGAAGGAGGTTACAAAGTAAATTTCTCAGGGATGGGGTGGACCCCCTGTTAGTTTCTCAGGGGGGAGACTCATGCCAGTTAATAGAGCTGATATATAACTATACAGGGTACGAATTTGAAAAAAAATCGTTCAAGTCATTATTGAGAAAATAGTGATAGAAATTTAACATAATTCATCCTTCTCAGGAATAATACGGAGCTCCTGCAATTTTCACAGAAATGAGACTCATGTCAGTTGATAGGGCTTATAAATAGCTACCTAAGTTGTGAATTTGAAGAAAATCGTTGGAGCCGTTTTCGAGAAAACCATGGTTTTTTAGCCATTATCCGCCATTTTGATTTGAATTTTATTGAATTCCTTATTGTCGGATTCTCATGGTATTGGGACCTTAAGTTTAAATTTCAAGTCAATCGGTTAGTTAGGAATGGAGTTATCGTGTTCACAGACATACACACATACGCACATACACACACACAGACCAACACCCAAAAATCATTTTTTGGACTAAGGGGACCTTGAAACGTATAGAAAACATGAAATTAGGGTACCTTAAATTTTTTTGGAAAGCAATACTTTCCTAACCTATGGTCAAGGAAAGTAAAAATAGTGTATGTTACTTGGTCGTGAATGTCTCTTACAGGGCTCGAATGAAATTCTAGTCTCGGCTAACGCCTCGACTGGAAAAATCATTCTTGCCCTGCAAAAGGGCCCTTTCCGTCCATGTGACGTAAAATACTACTATTGAATCTCTGTTTGAAGAGGAAACGAAATGACTTTGTGCTCTCTGTACCATTATAGCAGGCTGCTGACTAAAAGGAGAGCAGAGTACACACCCTACCAGCCAGGTACCGGAGTTAACAATCAAGAAATTCCTGATTCGGAATTTGTAAACTAGGTTATGTTCATAGAATGCATGTAGTAGCTTCAGCACAGGGAGGTAATGTTCTCTTTTTCACAATAATTATTCTTTTTTGGATTATTATGACAGAAAATCTGGTGTGGTACACTCACACAACTTTCCTTGCTCATTGATCTATAAGCCTCATTCTCAAACGAGGATAATTTAGGGGAATAACATTAAGCCGATTGGCGGTTAAATAATTAAAACTACGATTATACTATTGTTATTGTTTTCAGAGTACATTCTCCTTTGTTTGAGTTATGAAATTTGAGGATTTTTTAAAAGTTGTCGAAAAAGCTGTTCTACAAATAAAATATCGACATGTGTTCTTTTGAAAAAACTGCTCTACCTACTCACCTCACGCTCGAGAAGGAGGTTACAAAGTAAATTTCTCAGGGATGGCGTGGACCCCCTCTTAGTTTCTCAGGATTAACTCATGCCAGTTTATAGAGCTGATATATAACTATACAGGGAACGAATTTGAAAAAAATCGGTCGAGTCATTATTGAGAAAATGGTGATAGAAATTTAAAAAAATTCATCCTTCTCAGGAATAATACGGAGCTCCTGCAATTTTCACAGAAATGAGACTCATGTCAGTTGATAGGGCTTATAAATAGCTACCTAAGTTGTGAATTTGAAGAAAATCGTTGGAGCCGTTTTCGAGAAAACCATGGTTTTTTAGCCATTATCCGCCATTTTGATTTGAATTTTATTGAATTCCTTATTGTCGGATTCTCATGGTATTGGGACCTTAAGTTTAAATTTCAAGTCAATCGGTTAGTTAGGAATGGAGTTATCGTGTTCACAGACATACACACATACGCACATACACACACACAGACCAACACCCAAAAATCATTTTTTGGACTAAGGGGACCTTGAAACGTATAGAAAACATGAAATTAGGGTACCTTAAATTTTTTTGGAAAGCAATACTTTCCTAACCTATGGTCAAGGAAAGTAAAAATAGTGTATGTTACTTGGTCGTGAATGTCTCTTACAGGGCTCGAATGAAATTCTAGTCTCGGCTAACGCCTCGACTGGAAAAATCATTCTTGCCCTGCAAAAGGGCCCTTTCCGTCCATGTGACGTAAAATACTACTATTGAATCTCTGTTTGAAGAGGAAACGAAATGACTTTGTGCTCTCTGTACCATTATAGCAGGCTGCTGACTAAAAGGAGAGCAGAGTACACACCCTACCAGCCAGGTACCGGAGTTAACAATCAGGAAATTCTAGAACTGAAATACTTTGAGGAATCGCGTCCAATAGCTTTCACCAGAGGAGAAGATATTCCAGCTATGTCTTTGGGCTCCAAATTGAGTGAATATGATCTGGGCTCTTCTAAATCAGTAGCTGTGTGAGTTGTCTTTTGATTTATAATTCTATATTTTATATAATTTAATGTCGAATTGCTACTTGCTTAGGGTCATTATACTAACACCATGTTTAACGCTAAACTACGTTTACTTGTGATTGTATAAATGTTTTTGCATTTATCGTGATGTATTTCATTCTCGGTTTGAAGGAACAGATGACATTTCTCCGTTTAAGCCGAGTATCTGCCTACTGGCCTAAGAAATGTTACATTAGTTTGCTATCTTATTATATTAAGCGAGCAATTTCTGTGTATATTTATAAATGGTTATTCATGAGATCTTTTTAATGGGTATTTATATGGATATATGATTATGTAGTTATTAATGTCTAAATGTTTAAATGTTCAAATGTTAAAATGTTAAAATGTTAAATGTTTTAATGTTTAAATGTTAAATGTTTAAATGTTTAAATGTTTAAATGTTTAAATGTTTAAATGTTTAAATGTTTGAATGTTTAATGTTTAAATGTTTAAATGTTTAAATGTTTAAATGTTTAAATGTTTAAATGTTTAAATGTTTAAATGTTTAATGTTTAAATGTTTAAATGTTTAATGTTTAAATGTTTAAATGTTTAAATTTAAATGTTTAAATGTTTAAATGTTTAATGTTTAAATGTTTAAATGTTTAAATGTTTAAATGTTTAAATGTTTAATGTTTAAATGTTAAATGTTTAAATTTTAAATGTTTAAATGTTTAAATGTTTAAATGTTTAAATGTTCAAATGTTTAAATGTTTAAATGCTTAAATGTTTGAATGTTTAAATGTTTAAATGCTTAAATGTTTAAATGTTTAAATGTTTATATGTTGCGCATTTACGGCGAAACGCGGTAATAGATTTTCATGAAATTTGACAGGTATGTTCCTTTTCTAATTTCACGTCGACGTATATACAAGGTTTTTTGAAATTTTGCATTTCAAGGATAATATAGAAGAAAAAATGAGCCTCCTTCATATGCCAATATTAGAGTAAAAATCAGACTAAGGAATTATTCATCATAAATCAGCTGACAAGTGATTGTCTCCACAGATGTGTGGAGAAGCCAGTCTATTGCTGTATTTCCATAAGGTCTATAGTTTCAATCAGATACTTGTGGATGAGAATACTGCGTGAGGTCTACTGTTCACAGAACTACTAGTAACGTGTACCTCCATATGGACCTGTTCTATAAATAGATTGCCTTCTGCATTGCAGCTGTAACGAGATACAGGGTGTGAGACCGTTTCCCTTCTCGTACAGAACTATGGCGACCGTACATGGGCGAGTTGGTAACACTGATTTCAAGGCGTTCCACGTGCAGGAGGACTTCTATTACGAGTTGATGGTCCCTACAGTGGAGCAAGTGTGGCTATGCACAATATCAAAGGTTAGCATCCCTATTGGCTAATGAATAAGGTTACAATGACAATCTATCTATATAATAGAAGAGAGAAGGGTTGTGTTTGTTTGTTTGTTTGTTCGCATCAAAACCTGTCAACTTGTGGATTGCGTACCGGAAAAACGGGAATGATTCAGATCTCCAAATTTTGCACATAGATTCTGAGTGAACGATTTTGCAAACTACCTAAGTGAACAGCATATTTTAAGTGAAGCTCAGTTTGGTTTTATAGAAGGTAGATCTACCGCATCTGATTAAAAAAGTGTTGGATGCTTTTGAAACAGGTCAATTTGCTCAGGCTACCTTTTGTGACCTCAGCAAGGCATTCGATTGTGGCGACCACACAATCCTGCTGAATAAACTCGGTCTCTATGGTGTGAACAGTGTAAGCCTCATGTTGATTGGGTCATACTTATTTAATCGTAAGCAAATCGGCTATGTAGGTCATACTAAATCTAAGGTGAAAATGATCAAGTTTGGTGTTCCTCAGGGCTCTGTCCTTGGACCTGTACTGTTCACCCTGATGATATGATCTTTCATTATCAGTAACATCTCAATCAATGCTTTACACAAATGATACCACTTTTTTTAATTCAGACTCAGATTTTCAAAAACGTTCTTATACGATGCAACATACTTTAAACCAAGCTAGCACATGGTTCAGGGCAAATGGTTTCCTATTGAATAATAATAATAAGACTCAACAAATGATTTTTAGCTTGAGAGAGATTCCAACAGATGATAGCGTAAATAATGTTAATTTTCTAGGTATATATATATTGACGAAAAATTAATATGGAAGCCACATATTGAGTATGTAAATACTCAAATTGTCTAGGGTTATTTATTTGTTGAAGCAATTAAAAAATTATGTACCTGATAGCTATGATGTAAGGTCAGCTTATTTTGCATTTTTTCAAAGTTTTCTTCCATATGGCGTGTTGTTTTGGGGTAACTGTAGCCATGTTAGCAGTGTGCTTTTACTTCAGAAGAGAGCCATCAGGATATTAGCAGATGCGCGTAATAGTACTGAGCATTGTAGACCTTTGTTTATTAAGCTGAGGATCTTAACAATCATAAATCTCTATATACACACTGTTCCAATATATGGAAAAACAAAGGTAGACGAAATTCCAAGACATACCATACATTCTTATGCAACAAGAAATAAGAATAGACTGAATATACCATTCCAAAGGCTTTCAAAGTCAATGAATAGCTATAATATTATAGTACTGAAACTGTACAATAAGTTACCTCTAAGCTTAATAAATGAGTCCATAGATAGATTCAAAATGAAACTTTTCAACTGGTTAGTGAAAACACCAATGTACTCTATACTAGAGTTCTTGGATTTCGATATGATTATTGATATTTTATTCCTGTGAGACTGCCATATATATTTGTTCCTATGAAACTTGTCTCTGTGACACTAATATCGTTCAAAAACACTACTTGTCTCTGTGAGAACTTGTCTTTGTGATACGAACCCCTATGAACACATTAAATTCATCTTTGAAACACTTATTTTACCTATCTTTTTCCAATTCAAAACTCCACTGATAGATATTACTATCAATTTATTGATTAAGAAGAATATGTTTTCGAAATAATAAAAAAGCTGCATGACTAACCACATAGGAAGTCCGTATTGAGATGTAAATGAAAATATTGATTGTCAGATAAATTTCATGATTCACCAAATAAAGTCAAGTGTAACTTGAGATACATTGACTTTTTGGCGGTACGAATTTCTCCGGGTAGGCCAGTTGTTACATAATTATTAAAGATAGAATATCTAGATGATAGTGCGGATACAGAGTTATTCCAAGCTGCTTATAGTCTACACAGTTTTCTGTCTTTTTTAAAAGACTGTGGAATCTCGAAGTACTTCAAATTCAAATTAATATTAAGGTGGAGTTCAATGAAAAAGATATTGTCAGTTTCACGTAATTTAAATGATCCAAACTTAAGTTTCAATGATTATTTTCCAAAAACAACCACTAAAGATGATGCCTTTAGCTAGGTTTACACTATGTAGCAGAGCTATAAATAGCAGAGCTACATGTTCAAAAAGTGACACTGGAAATCTGCTATATAGCCGGTAGCAGTTTTAAGCCTATTTTCTCAGCTATATAGCCGGTAGCAGTCTTAAGCCTATTTTCTCAGCTATATAGCAGAAATTGAGCTATCCAAAGTTTTCGGTAAACATCAAAGAGAATCAGAGCTACATATAGCTCTGCTATAAGACAATTTTTACTTTCCTTGCCCTATTACTATAGGTAAGGAAAGTATTGCTTTCCGAAGAAAATTAAGGTACCCCAATTCCTAAATTTCTATACGTTTCAAGGTCCCCTGAGTCCAAAAAAGTGGTTTTTGAGTATTGGTCTGTATGTGTGTGTGTGGTGTGTGTGTGTGTGTGTGTGTGTGTGTGTGTGTGTGTGTGGTGTGTGTGTGTGTGTGCATGAGTGTATGTGCGTCTGTGTACACGATATCTCATCTCCCAATTAACGGAATGACTTGAAATTTGGAACATAAGGTCCTTACAATATAAGGATCCAACACGAACAATTTCGATCAAATGCGATTCAAGATGGCGGCTAAAATGGCGAAAATGTTGTCAAAAACAGGGTTTTCCACGATTTTCTCGAAAATGGCTCCAACGATTTTGATTAAAGCTAATATACCTGAAGTAAAGCTGACTAAAGCTCTTGATTATACCTGAAATAGTCATCGATAAGCTCTATCAACTGCCACAAGTCCCATATCTGTAAAAATTTTAGGAGTTCCGCCCCATCTATGCAAAGTTTGATTTTAGATTTCCAATTATCAGGTCTCAGATATAATTTAAACAAAAAATTTCTAGTGGATACGATTAAGCATGGACATTGCTTCAATTAATGTCCAGTAACATTTTCACCCAAAATTGAAAATAAGCTTGAAATTTGAGAAAATGTAATTATTCAATTGCAAACTGTTGGCCACTGTTGATTCTATTTAATCATTCACTATGAAGAGATAGCAGATCTCGTGTGTATCCAGCGTTATTGACCTGTCACCAGCTGGCTCAAATCTTTGATACGCGTTTACACTAGCGTCAGATGATCAATTCTCATAACGGCAAGGAAACTTGTATGAGTGCGCCACATTTTTGTTCATAGCAGAGCTAGATGTAGCTGCTCTGTCCTTGAAGGAAGGCTGCCGAAACTGTTTACTGCTGTTTGGTGCATCCTGGATTTACACCTGATCACCTGATATACTGTACTCATTTGTTGTCAGAGTGCTAGTAGGCTACTGCACATTACAAGCATTCCTTTCTGATTTATAATAATTATATTATTGTGCAAAAATGGAGAGTAAATTTGACTGGAATAAAAACAATATTATGAAGTTAGTTGAACTATTCAGGGATTACCCTGTTCTATAAGACGTGAAGAAGCGACTGCTGCAAGAACTACCTTCTTCTTCGGCATCTGGCTGGGAACTAAACAGTGAACTTTATTCCAAACATCTTGCAGAGCTACATATAGCTTTGCTAGATAAAATTAGCGTTAAAATCTACTTATAGCAGAGCTATATGTAGCTGACAGAGCTATATGTAGCTGACAGAGCTATAATGTAGCTGACAGAGCTATATGTAGCTGACAGAGCTATATGTAGCTGACAGAGCTATATGTAGCTGACAGAGCTATATGTAGCTGACAGAGCTATATGTAGCTGACAGAGCTATATGAAGCTGACAGAGCTATATGTAGCTGACAGAGCTATATGTAGCTGACAGAGCTATATGTAGCTGACAGAGCTATATGTAGCTGACAGAGCTATATGTAGCTGACAGAGCTATATGAAGCTGACAGAGCTATATGTAGCTGACAGAGCTATATGTAGCTGACAGATCTATATGTAGCTGACAGAGCTATATGTAGCTGACAGAGCTATATGTAGCTGACAGAGCTATATGTAGCTGACAGAGCTATATGTAGCTGACAGAGCTATATGAAGCTGACAGAGCTATATGTAGCTGACAGAGCTATATGTAGCTGACAGAGCTATATGTAGCTGACAGAGCTATATGAAGCTGACAGAGCTATATGTAGCTGACAGAGCTATATGTAGCTGACAGAGCTATATGTAGCTGACAGAGCTATATGTAGCTGACAGAGCTATATGTAGCTCAAATTTTATATAGATCTGCTATATAACTATATAGCTCTTCAGCTACATAGTGTAAACGTAGCTTTAGTCTTAGTGCATTGAAACTTAAGTTTGGCTCGAATAAATTATGTGGAACTGGAAACATCGTTTCCATCTCACCTTAATTAAATATGGAGAAATACCAAAACCTCTCTGTTCATAGTGTAAATTCAATAATTAGTATAATTGAGCTTGGGTACTTTCTTTCGTTTTTGTTAGGGTGATGACCTTCATGACCAGTTCTACCGAATTTTCAACGAGCTTGTTGGTCGAAGACCAGTTGGAAAGATGAATTCCTACCATACAATTGTCTATGTTGCCGATGTACTTCTGCCACATGGAAAGAAAAGCTTTAAAAGTAGAGAGATCAAATACGTGGATCCAGAGAGTGGGACAACAGTTAACTATCGTGAGTTCAAACTTCTTCTTCTTCTTCTTTTTCTTTTTCTTTTCCTTTTTCTTCTTCTTCTTCTCCTCCTCCTCCTCATCCTCCTCATCCTCCTCCTCCTCCTCCTCCTCCTCCTCCTCCTCCTCCTCCTCCTCCTCCTCCTCCTCATCATCATCATCATCATCCTCCTCCTCCTCCTTATCCTCCTCCTCCAACTCCTCCTCCTCCTTTTTCTCCTTCTTCTTCTTCTTCTTCTTCTTCTTCTTCTTCTTCTTCTTCTTCTTCTTCTTCTTCTTCTTCTTCTTCTTCTTCGTTTTTAACAATGAAGAAATGTAATTTATCAACATCAAATATCCAATCTCAATTAAGGGAATCAATTATATAATAATATTGAAGAATAATATTTTATCTTCAAAAAGATTATTTTTAAAAATACCAGCTGATCTTTTCCACCAATCATGTATTAAATTCTAGGCCTACACTGCGACGTTGCAATATCGTAGGCCAGGGCCTTGTATTAGAGGTGGCTATGGTCCAGTAGTTGAGACATGATGATGCGTCAAACATAATTGTCCTATCCCGAACGTGTATAACCCAAATCTTTTCTGTATTATCATAGATTATTTAAAACAAGAATGGACAGTATATTATATCAAGGTGCGTATATATTTTACTCGCTGAATGAAGCCTGGTTTTCACTAGTAGGCTAGAGTTAGGGCCGTTTGCACAGTGACAGTTAAAACTAAATTTCATTTTAAACCGGATTATATCCGTATCAAGTCTCGTTTCTTATAATGTGTTACATTTTGAGTTTAAGCCACCAGCTGATTAAATTCAGTTTAAGCTTTGACTGTGCAAACGGCCCTTAGTGGTCGAGTAACTGGCATACCAACTCTACCGAGCTAACTCTACTTACTCGGTCGAGTAACTGTTCTCACTACAATTGAGAATAGTAGGAAAAGTGTGTTGTCTAGTGAACAGAACTAACCTTAAAATCACATCATATTATACCTCTACTCTTAAGTGACTCTACTCTACTAGCTAGAGACTGTTTTCATCTGCATAGTAGTGGTAGAGTAGAGTGAGAAGCGGGAGGGGGGTGGTAGAGTACTATCCCACGGTGCTATCTCACTCTACTCTACTGAAATCTAGTACTCTACCATGAACTTTTTCATTGGGAGGGCTCACAAGATGTTAATTCTTGCTCAGGGAACTCTACCATCAACTCTACTAATGAAAACCAGCCATCACAGTTATCTATCATTTATATATTTAATTCTCACTAAGAAGCACAGATCTTCATTGATTATTAAGAGTTCATGTACTTCTTTTAGGTGTTTCGGAATCCACAACCACACAATTACTTCTCTTAATCATGCTACTCATTAGCTATATACAAGTTTTTTTCTATTTGTCAATATAGTGTCTAGTCTGAAGACCAATAACTATTTTTACGCCACACTGCACAGAAAGCAGCTGTTTTCCAGTCCCTACATAGATCTGAAAGACATTGTTTGCAGACGACTCTCGTCTGACGTCAGAACAGGTTGTACCCTTTCCAGCCGCTAACATGGAACTAAGAAAGGTGATCAAAAAACTTTTCATTATTTGTGTTCATTATTCAATAATTATTGAAACATTTATAATAATATCATCTTATTGTCATTTGAGAGAATAAAAAAGTATAAACCCAACCTCCCACATAATTTAACATCATCTTTTAGATTATTTAGACAAATGAGAATAATAAATAAGAATACTTGGACAGTTTCCTGATATTCAGATTACCTCAGATTTGCTAGAGCTATCACCTTCCACTTCTGCTTTTGGAAGTGCTTAGTAAACAACTATTCTCATATATATATATATATATATATAATATATATATATATATATTACTTGAAAAAATGAACAGGGAATTTCTCATTAGAGAAATTACTGCAATTCTTT
Source organism: Nilaparvata lugens (assembly GCF_014356525.2). Taxonomy (NCBI): domain Eukaryota; kingdom Metazoa; phylum Arthropoda; class Insecta; order Hemiptera; family Delphacidae; genus Nilaparvata; species Nilaparvata lugens. The sequence continues at coordinate 17,162,061 of NC_052512.1, forward strand.
AATTATTTACAAGTGAGAATCATTTTCGCCAAAAACTTCTATGCAGGCCTATATTTGATTAGCGTGGATTGAATTCCAATAAGTCTGTAAAGAAGCGTACATATATACGCGCCTCCAACACACTCCGAGCACGCTTCGCCCTCGTTCCGCCCTCGTTCCGCCATCGCTCCGCAATCGCTCCGCCCTCGCTCCGATCATGGACGTTACGGGAGATGTGAGCTCTTCTCGAGTTCCACTCTTGCTCCCCGGTCGATCATCAATCGATCTGCTCGAGTGACTGACGTTCGATCACGGAGCAGAGCGAAAGTCTTTACGCACTTTTAGCAACTCAATAACCATTCACCATTTTGTAGCTCAAGCTAATTTACATTATTCTTATAATTTCAGGTGGCTCTCTAAAATTGTACAGAGAAAAAAAGGAATTGGATATGAATTCACGGTAAGATCATAATGATAATATTATGTAAAAAATGATATAGCATAGAGAATCGGTAATGCTGTGTTCCTATCATTCTTTACTGCCATCATAACGTGGACTCCACTATAGCTCTGATTATAATTCATGGGCCTCATACTCCCGTTACAAGGGTGACAACTGAATAACAATATGGTTATCACTTATTTATATATTTTACTCGCTGAATGAAGCCTGGTTTTCACTAGTAGGCTAGAGTTAGGGCCGTTTGCACAGTGACAGTTAAAACTAAATTTCATTTTAAACCGGATTATATCCGTATCAAGTCTCGTTTCTTATAATGTGTTACATTTTGAGTTTAAGCCACCAGCTGATTAGAATTCAGTTTAAGCTTTGACTGTGCAAACGGCCCTTAGTGGTCGAGTAACTGGCATACCAACTCTACCGAGCTAACTCTACTTACTCGGTCGAGTAACTGTTCTCACTACAATTGAGAATAGTAGGAAAAGTGTGTTGTCTAGTGAACAGAACTAACCTTAAAATCACATCATATTATACCTCTACTCTTAAGTGACTCTACTCTACTAGCTAGAGACTGTTTTCATCTGCATAGTAGTGGTAGAGTAGAGTGAGAAGCGGGAGGGGGTGGTAGAGTACTATCCCACGGTGCTATCTCACTCTACTCTACTGAAATCTAGTACTCTACCATGAACTTTTTCATTGGGAGGGCTCACAAGATGTTAATTCTTGCTCAGGGAACTCTACCATCAACTCTACTAATGAAAACCAGCCATCACAGTTATCTATCATTTATATATTTAATTCTCACTAAGAAGCACAGATCTTCATTGATTATTAAGAGTTCATGTACTTCTTTTAGGTGTTTCGGAATCCCAACCACACAATTACTTCTCTTAATCATGCTACTCATTAGCTATATACAAGTTTTTTTCTATTT